>NW_010305115.1:56202-57544 GCF_000700745.2 Antrostomus carolinensis | reverse complement strand
CTGATTAGCTCCCGCAATCCAATTAGCAGAGGCATTTCTATCACACGGGGCTGAGGTGCCCCTGCTCATCGCGCCGGCTCAGAGCCGGTCATAAATTCTACCGACACTACATCTTTGCTGTGACATGGATTAATTACAGCTCTGGGCCTCCAAGAGGAGGTTTGCAAATGAAGGTGCCCATGAAATAAGAATTTAGAGAAGGCAAAGCAGAAGGAGTTTCCCGTCCATGAAGGATGAGGGGGTGATGCGCTGGGTGGCCCAGGGCTGGGGCACCTCTGGGTGGCACGGTGAGGGGTGGGGAGGCAGGAGGACCAAGATGGCGCTTCACTGACAGTGGGAAGCAAACAGAGGTTGGCCGGGGATGTGATGAATCCTGTGGCCGTAATGAGAAATTCTTCATAACCTTTCTTTGTATGCTCTGCTGCAGTGCAGATGCTGAAAGCGAAGCTAGAAGAGCCTTAATAAAATTACCTTTTTCCACTTGAGATGTTGCAGGCGCTTGCCAGCGGCAGAGCTTTGAGAGGCGAGCAAGGTGCTGGACTGTCGGGAGGATCTGGCCTTGCAGAGATCAGTGCTTGCTCTCAGGGACACGGCCACCTCCTCTCTGCTGTGCCCAGAAGCTCCTCCACATACCATCCGCCTTTCTCTGATACTTCTGCTCCAGAAATAGTCATTTTCTGGTGCCCTGGTGTCAGCTCTGCTCTCCTGGTGCAGCATTCTCAGCATTGGTCCCCCCCAAGGCTGGAGCATCAGCCCCGCTGGAGGTGGCATTTCTGCAGCGGTGCAAGAGCAGGTTGGAAACAGGCTGTGGGAGAACATCCAGGAGAGCGTTGGGATGAGGGACAATTTGTGTCCTGTGTGCCATCACCTGGTTTTGCCGCTCCCTGTTCCTCCCCCATGCGCGGGTGCCCTTCTGTCCATGGCCCCAGCACCTGGCTTGGCACGTGCGTGTCAACTGCTCATCCCGCTGTCCCGGCACATTTCCCTGGTTCCCTCTGCTCAGCTGCTCCTTTGGGTCCACCTCCATCTCTTCATCTGGTGTCTATCGATCACAGCCTGCTGGGCTGGGACACTGAACCAGCGTTTGGTCTGAGGTTTTTTTCTGATCATATGCCAATTTAATGATTCATCTAAGTTATCTGTCCATCAATCAGTTTTTGATTTATGTATCAGCTGGTGGTTTTGGTGTTGGTTTCCGTGCGTTTCTGTTCTTGCCTGTTATTGAAATATAATTACTGGAGAAGTCCACACCACTACCTTTTAAACGCATGGGTAGATAGGAATTTTAAAGCCATGAGGACGCATATTAAATTTAGTAGCGTGTCAGCTCCATTTGATCTAT
>NW_010305115.1:0-56146 GCF_000700745.2 Antrostomus carolinensis | reverse complement strand
TTTGGGATTTTGTTTGTTTGTTTTTAACGAGGTGAAGGTAGCTGGAGCCAAAATACAGCTCTGTCTAGGAAACAGTTGCTCTTCCATTGAAAGGAAATACTGTCAGATCTTCCAAAACAAAAATTCATTTTACTTTTGTATAATAACAAATGTTGCCTTTACTGACCAGTGCCTTTATTGTTTGTGTTCAGACAAAAGAATGCGTTCCCCAGCTGACATCTCCAGTGCTGATGGCTGTAACCTGCAGCCAGACCAGTTCAGACTGGAGATCAGTTGGACACTGCTGAGGAATGGGGCAGTTTGCTGACCTACCCCACACATTCCAGTTCAGCTGAAGTCTTTACATGAAGATTTCTGCTTTTCTTTATATATATATATATTTATATAAAACCTGTACCAGCAGGTTCCCCTCTAGATTTTGGAGTGAAATCACCAGGCTGGCAGAGGAGAGTGTTCCCTCTGGCCTCAGAGTCAGCAGATCTCAAGGGGAGGTGGGTTCGGTCCTTTTGCAGCTTTCCTTGGCTTTTGTCGTTTTTGAATCACACACCCGATGTGTCGTCGCTTTGCTCCTGCTATGTGTTTATTTTCCCAAGTCCAGCCAAGACTTTTTGTTCATTACTGGGTAATTTGACTTCTAATATGACTGTCTCCCCATTTTAGTGGACCATAAAATTACGCTGGTACGATTTCTTTTTAACAAAACTCTGACGTGCTCTTCCTTCCCAGTCACAGTAAAATGACAACGTGACCTTCTTCCAGCATAGAATTTTCATAGTTATTTTCTTGATTAAAACTGGCTGAAAATGTTTCGGATATCTTCTTCCTTTTTCCACCCATAAAAATGTAATTTAAACAAAACGGATAAAACACATCTCTGCAAACACATTTTGCATTTTTTTGAGATCCACGTGAAGCACATCACGTGTTCTGGTTTGTTGTCTGGTTTAAGATTTTTGTTTCAAGTTTACTTTTTTGTTCCAAGTTTCCTATCATTTGTCACCTTGCCCTGTGTGTTCTTTGACTGACTAAATGAGCAATTTAACGGCAAGCGTTGAAAACAGTGAACTGCATTGCAGCACTTTTTAACAAAAAGCACTTTGATGCTTTTTTAATGGAAAGAGAAGGTTTAAAAGCAATACGTGAGTGATGTCAAAGTAGAATTTGTGGAAATTCTGTTTAAAACAAAAAATAAATTTGTTTTAGCCTGACTTGAGATCAAAGGAAGTCGTAGGTGTTCTGTGAGATGAGAAGTCTCTGTTTGGGCTGGTTTCCCCTCTTGCACTTTCCGTCGAGCGCGACCGCAGCTCCTCGGCTGTCCTGGCCCCAGGAGCAGCCCCTGCGCAGCCCCGGCGGGTCGGGCAGCAGCTTTTGCCATTTCAGGATTTTTCAGCATCAGTTTATTGAATGTCCCAAGATTTGCATGTGATCGAAACGAAGCACAGAAGCTTCTAAATTTCAAGAAAGATTTTCAGGCAGTGAAATTGAAAACATCTATCTTGTTTCTACTCCTTCGGGTACCGTAGTCATCTAGAGTCAATTCCTAAAGCTCGCTGAGGGACTTCCATTGGGAATACTGTGCTGTCCGGCAACTACCAAGAACTGATAAGTCAGAAGGAGCCAAGGTGTTGAAGGCAGACAGTGCTGTGAGGTTTGTCACTGCCTTCATGCATGGACTATCAAGTGGGAAAGAACTTATTTAAACCAGAGGATTTTTAATTTTTTTTATTTTTTTTTTCCCCTAGGGAACAGCTCTTTTAAATCGCTGTACAGTGATTTTTCTGGGCTAGAGCTGGTGGTGGTGTCGCTCGGTGTAGATCTGTTTACCTCCATCCACGTGCCCTGTCTCACCCTATAACGGGTGTCACTGCGGCGCGGCTGCCGGGCAAGAGCAGCAAATGCGAGTGCTGGGTGGGAGAGGAGCCCACTGCGCTCCGGCCGCTCCCGCCCCGTGTCTGCCTGTGGCACTGCCTTGTGTTCATCTCATACCCTTCTCTTGAGAAACTCGGTTCTCTCAGCCAGAAAAGACAAAACTTGGCTGATTTCTGTCCTGTTTAATGCAGTTCCTGTATCAGCCTCGCACTGCTGTATCCCGGATTTCAGTCCAGAGGAGTGCTCTGCGGACTGGGAGTTGTTGGCACCCATCTGGTGTGAAGATGTAAAACCCACATCGGTCCCCCGAGATCCGGCGCCGCAGGGAGATGGTGCTTGACCTACATCTCAATTTGCCATCATGTTGCTTAGTCATATAGAAAGTGTTCTCTTTCTTGATGGGTGTCTTTATTCTTTTATAAAATTGTCCTGCATGAATTCTTCCTGAAAAATACAGTTTAGAGGGAATATTGTCAAAAATTCTGTCTCTCTCTATACTTTATTATCCCCTCATTTTTTTTGTCATTTAACTCCAATTATGGGATGCTAAGTGCTTTTGGAAATTTCATTGTTAATATCTTCTTACAGTGCTATTAACGTAAATCAACGTTAATAGTGTCCCAGCAAGTATAAAAGCAATCAAAAATTCAGTACTCACGAATCATTCTGTAATTTCAGCATAAAATGTTAATAGAAATAAAATCCAATACCATAAAATATCGGCAAATTCAACTTTAAATACATGTGATGAATGACTACCATTCTGCAGCATCCCGTGGACTTCTGCAATGTGAAACCTTTTACTGGCGAAGGTCTGACACACGCCACTCCCTCCTTCATCGCCTTCCCAGCACGAGGTGTGTGTAAGGATCTGACTTTTCCAGAAATTAAAAATCCATCTTCACTTAAAATGGGGCATCTGTATTCAGGTGTTTAGTGGTAATACAAAGGATTACTAGAATCTGTTAACTTATTCTAGCTAATAGAAACTCCCTGCTTCTTTATTGCCGTCAGCCTGGCTTGAAGAGCTTCAGCTGCATTACATTTTATTGAGATTGGGATTTTCTTTCAGACAAATCTTTTAAATTGGAATTTAGATTGTGAAGATCTGTCAGTTATTTAAAGGAAACTGCTAGGAAAATGGTATAGATTTCTCAAGAAATACAATTGTTGGCCTGAAAATTCAAATTAAAATTGCCATTAAAAGGAAAACAAAATCCCCAAAGTGATACATGAACAGTTGTTCAGTATTTAACCTCTAATTTATCACCCAGTCAGTCTAGAATGTTTTGGTTTATTTATTTTTTTTTTTTAATTCACTTGTTTTGATGGGTTTGGGCTGTAGTCTTTAAAAATACATGTAAGAACTGTTTGCCACTGGGGGCTGGTGTAATACCTGCGGGCAACGCAGGGTTGAGTCTCGTTTCTCTGTCTCCAGACAAGAAGCGCTGTGCAAGCCTGAGATTTTTTGCAACCTGCAAAACCCACTAAAGTGGTTGGGTTGAAACTGGCTGGAGCTCAGCCTGGGTGGGTCAGGGCAGCACGTGCCCTGGCAGTGGGACAGGAGTGGGAAGTCACTCATCTGGTTGTCCCACCTGACCTCACAAAAACTATTTTCAGCACCTGGAATAACATATAATCTAGGCTCTAAATGCTCCGTATTATCTCTTGCTGTTTTAATATAGAACATTTTTCTTTTTTAAATAAATCTGAAATCAAAGGCTTTATTCACTGGCGTGGCTGCATGGTTTTGCTTTGAATTCCATGGACATTGGATCGGCCCTTAAAGCAGAGAAGCCTTAGTCGGGATTAATGGCTTGAAACCTGCAGAAGCACTTTCTCTAGGGTTTCAGTTAGAAATTTTCACAAGATACAGATTTTTAACATACTGGGTAAAAATTTCTAACATTTCCTTTGGCTCCTCTTCCCCTTTTTTCTGTCTTCTGCTGAAATGGAAAGTTACTCATCCAGGTAATTTTCAGGGTGAAACTGCCCGTGGAACCCCACTGGGATGAACATGGCCAGAAACAGCGAGCGTCAGACCTTGCCGGGGATTTCACTGTGCCAGGACGTCCGTGTCGCCTTGTGCTGCAGTGCAATAACACTGTGAATCGGCTCATTTCTGCTTCCAAAGTAGATCAGACTTTCTCCTGGCCGTGTCTCTATGTTCTGAGCTTAAAATATTGCTTCTTTACCTGCTTCGGTTTGCAGATTCTGGTCTCCACCTCATTTGTTGAAGATTGTAGTGCCATAAGAGTAGTAAAGGGAAACCTGGTACTGTTTTCAACTACTTTCTTCAGAACAGTAGTTACAGATGAATTACTCTGTAAAGATTCAGTCCACATCCGACAAAATGGACCCGCTCAGGTGTTGGAAACCCTCGTCTTTGCCATGAAATCACAGGTGCTTCACTCCTGACCAGAGCGAGCTCAGGAGCGCTGGGCTCTGCTGACGTCCAGGTGCCAAGTCCTGTTCTCTCCTGCATGGGACTCTCAAGTTCTTAATTTGTCTTGAATACAACTGAGCAGAGGCTCAACAACAGTTTTCACATTTGGCTTCATGGAAAGGAGAGTCAGAGGGGATCTTGCCATAATAATATATATAAGGTTGTTGAGAGAAAAATTCTCCATATTCAATGAAATAATATTAATTAAATATCAGAAAAAGAAAATGCAAATATGAAAAGATAAAAAATATGGTTTTGACAGTAATTCAGCTATGAGGTCCTCTGCCTGAGAGCCCTTAAATCGAGGTGTGCATGTGCCTTTTGCAGATGGTGCTTTCAGAAACACCAGACGCAAAGAGGAGGTCCAATGTCAGCAGTCATGTTGCTTTGGGGTCTCATCCTGCGCTGCCTCTGGCAAAGCTGCATCACGGCTCAGAGTACCCTCCGGAGATTTGGTGCTAATTGTTAAGGTTTCTCATAGTTAATGGGTGTTTGTGAGGAACTGAGTTCTTGCAGTAAAAACACAGGTCTATGAACTTTTTTTAATAGTATGTAGAGAAAAGCGGTATTTTTCCAGATATTTCAACACTTTCTAGTCCGCCCTTGGGTCCTGTTGGTAATTGGAGACTTTCAGTGTTGTTCAACTTTTATTTTTAAAAATTCTGGATTCTCCTTCCGTCTCTTGTTGTGGCAGAACGGTGCAATGCCTTTGTCAGCAGCGGTGGCTGAACGGGCCAAGCACATCCCGGGGAAGCTCTGTGGCGTCTGGGGTGACGCGCCGAGGGTGCCGGGTGCCGCAGGGACAGGCCTGGGTGCGCTGGAGCGAGCAGCGATGGGGATCCCACGGTCACCAGCATCCTCCCCTGAGGGGGAAGGCCCACGCGGAGTTTTAAGCGCAAGAGATCACCATATTACAAGGAAGCAAAAGAAACAATCTTTAATCCTTTCAAAGCCCAATAATATTATGTATATTGACTGAAGCCCTATGGAGTGGGCCTGGCAGGGCTTTTTCATTACTGCGGCAGGCTGTAGCCTAGCTACCTTTGAAAAGTAACCAATATCGAGAGCCACTTGACATTTGCAAAGGATTATGGGTGTCCTCTCCAGCTCTTCTCAAGTTCCCAAATTTACAATGGTCTTAATTTAAAAGTTAAGCCAGGGGATCAGTTGCTTAGTCTGGTGCTGGGCTGCCCTTTAAAAAAAAAAAAAAAAAAGAGTGTCTGTGTGTGCCTGTGCGGGGAGCAGAGAGGAGAGGTGGGTAACGAACCTCGTGCGCTGGCGTCACCCGCCTTTCGCCTTCGGCTCCGATCGGCGGCGGTTAATTGTGGAAAAGGTACCTGGCTCAGGATCAGGCGGGCGGGAGCGGCCGGTCTCGTTCCTGCAGGTGCTGCAGAGATGCAGGAGAGGCAGCAGCTGGTAATGAGTTGGTGAAAATGAAAAAGGGACATAAGTAGCTTCTTTAGCAAATCCCCTGGAAATGACATGGAGCCTCTGGGATCGATCGGATCGATCCCTCCAAAGGCTGCAGGCTCCTCTCATCCGACTGCCAGCGCAGGGAAAACCATAATGTTATTATCAGCAAAACTCATAGAAAAGCTGCCGGGGAAAGCAGCGCTCGGTTTCCTGCCTCCCACGGGGCAGCACTCGGACCGGGAGCGTGCGGGGAGCACGGGTTTTAGCCCCGTTGCTCAGAGGTAGCGTACGGCGCTGGGAGACCCCAGCGTGGTCAGGGCTGTTATGAAGGTGACAGCAGCAGTCCCAGTCCCTGTCCCAGTCCCCATGCAGAGGACAGTGCTGCCCGCCAGCTGCCCATCTGGTTCCAGTTTCGGACTCGCCTGCGGAGCAGCTGTGGGATTTGGGTTCCCATCTGCCTGGCCAGGACCCGTCCTGCAGCACAAGCGCTGGGGAAGTGGGGCTGGGGGTGGGCAGAAGGTGTGGGGTGTTCAGAAGGTTTCTGACAAGCTGTTGTTCTTCCTCCCGTCGTGTATCTGCTGTCATCAGCCCTGTGTTGATTACGATTTGCTCTATAACACTTTATGAGGCTTGCGTAATTGGTGTCATATCCTTAATCGGCAGCATGGGCTGAGCTTTCCAAGCCCATGTTTCTGGCCAGGCTCTGAATTGTCTCCTCGCATGGGGAGACATCAGCACCCCAGTTCACAACCAGATAAACGTTTGCTGTCTGGAAGTGAAACCATCCTCCAAACCGAGCGCCGTATCTTCTCCAGAGCTGTTGCAATCTTTCACCTTTATGCTGGGCCCTGTGCAAAATGCAGCTTGTGCCCAAGAAAGGTGACGGCTGGGACATGTTGTTGGCTTTTGTTTGTGGCCTGTGCTTCACAAAGCGTGATCATTCGGATCGTTAGGACACAGTATTTAAACTGAACTGCATCGTTGAAGAGGTGCGTTGATATACTTGCGTGCTGCTCATGTACCCTTTAACGTAAGGATATAAGAATATTTGTTTTACCCACCGGAAAGTTTGGCAGTTTGTGAAAAGCCCTTATTCTCAGGAGCTACAAGCATCGCTGCTTCCACAGAATCAATTAAACTAACATCAGCTTAGTGTTTCTGAATAACAGATCTTCGAGGACTTGTACTTGTACATATATGACCTTTGCAGCAAGACCATAAATTTTGAAATATTGGGGCTGAGAAGTCTGAAATAAAACTATGACATGAACTTAAGTTAGAACAGTATTATGGAAATACATGTAACATTTGTCGTCCGAATGGTTTACGATAGTAAAAATAGGGATAGATTGGCCACTTCAAATTCATAAGCTATTAAAATGAATTCTTCTTCTAAGAATTTTATTGTCTGAAAAATTTCATTAATTTTGGATGCATTTGTCTTTCCCTTCATAATGAGCTAAATTGATAGATTCTCCTAAACAACATCAGTGCCTGAAATATTTATTGTTCATACAGGGTGTAGGACATCTTTCCAAGATGTGCTCACTCACGCAGCCATCTCCTTCCATCTTAGTGGCTGTATGATGGCTTTAGGAAGGGACGAGACCCAGCCGACCGAGTTGGTGTCGGTGACCTACCACCACACCGGCGGGACCCCATGCTCGGGCGGGAGCTGCCGCAGGGCTGTGTGAGGGTGCAATGGGCAGGCAGGCATCTCTCAAAAACCTGCTGGGACCCTTCGTGACACGTGCTTAAACTAACCTGCCCACGAGGCGTTTCACACCCCACAAATCTCAGGAAAAAATGCTGCACTGGAAGATTTCCAGCAGATTTTACAGCCATGCTCGGCCCCGGTTCGGGACTGTACACCGGGTATGGGTGCACATCACGCTGCCAAGAGATAAAGGCTGGCAAGAAGAAGCCATTGGTTGTTGACAAGATCACTCCACAGCAATAAAAATGAGGACAATATATGGGCTTTATCATCCTTCTGAATGTATGAAAATTCAGATGAATTTTTGTACTTTCTGAGCAACTTGATTTCTAAGTAACGGCAAGGCAGGAACGCCGGAGCAAAGCGCTGGGCTTTGTTCTTACTACTTGCCTCGTTGAACTGTCTAATTCCTTTAAGTCTGCAGTGGGAAATAAGATGAAAGGTGCTACGGAAGAGCTAAATAGAAATTATCCTTTGAAACAGAGCGAGAGCAGAGCTTTGTTGATAATTCTGTTTCTCTTATTTTAATAACCATCTTCTTAACAGCTGTCAGGTTGTCAGTTTGCTGGCAATGGAAACTTGGTCTTGTGGAGACATCCTGCCTTATGTTCAGTCTTACTGCTAGAAGAAAAGACCCTCTCAGGATAAATGCTTGATTTGGAAAACAGTGATAGCAGAAATATCTCCTTTTAGATCAGAATAGGTGTTTGGGTAATGACAGCCTCTCCAGGTCTCTGCTCAGCTTTGCCAGTTTGGGTCTGTTTTCCCCGGTCTGCTGCTGGCCATCCTCTGGGATGATCAAGTGAGATGGGACCCAAACTGGAAACTTCTGAGGAGCAGAAGGCATTTCATCACACAAGTACAAATGTAATTGAAATTTATCATCACAGTATGTGCTCATGCTGAGCAAGCTAGAGTTTTATTTTGACTCCATGGACAGTAAATATCATGAGAAATTAAAGCATGGACTATCACGACATGATAGTCACCTTGCAAGAATATTTTTTATATATGCTCTTTCTTCAGATTTTTTTGTTAACATTTCTATTTGTCTTATTTCCCATAAGGTGGCTTTATGTGAGGTTGTAAGTTAAAGAGAAAATATGGGATATTTTTCTCTCTAAAGCTTGGTACCTGATAAAATCGCGTGGCGTTGGTGACAGACTCACTTGTGATGGCAATCCCAAATTAGAGAGCAGCTGTCACAGACTGTAAAGCCTGATGCAGGTCCCTTGGCACATGGGTTTAATGCCCAGGTGCTCGTGCCATAGCGGCAGTCACGGGCTGGACGGGGTTCACCCGGGTAACGCCGACAGCCAGTCGCAGAGCTGGGGATTGTGGCAGTGGGGTCAAGCTGCAGGGAACCATTCGCTCTTTCAGACGGTCACACTATGAACTGTTCCCAAGTTAGATGTAGCGGTGTTATTCTAAAACCTGCTGGATGGATGCTTTGGGTTTTGTAATTAAGCCCCATATCTACAAATGAGCACAGACTTTGTCCTTCAGGCAGAGAAGGATTTATCCTGAAAGTTCAAAATACGTCCTAACTGTTCACAAGTGGAGACGAATCTCTGCGCACACCAGCAGATAAAACTAGCCATGTTTTTCCTGCATGTCACTTGCAAATACACAAGAAACCTAATAATTTGCAGGATTTCCCTTTAAAAAGTGTCATCACTCATTTCTTCCCTCTCTTTTAGTTTCTGCTGGCAGCGCAGGCAGCTGGGTTGCTTTCCGTGTTATCTCCGTTACCCTTCCTGTCCAGAAGGTCTGGCAGTTTTGGGAAGCTCGGGCAGACGGGGCAGCGCTTTCCTGCGCCAGCGGCAGCCCTGCTCTGTATGCGACAGGTTCTTAGGGTGAGCAGAAAGAATGTGCATTTATTTACTGAAGGTACTTTATAAATCAATACCTTGTTTTTGAACTCAGGTCAATAGGAATAACTCAGAAACACAACCAACAACTACTGCAACCCTAAAACAGCACTTTCAGCGTATTGATTTTCTGAAGAGTATCTTTTCCTGGCATTATTCACACAACGTTGATAAACAGTTTCATGCAATCAAAATTGTAAATAAGCACGAGTGTGCGTGCACATCTGTGTGCACAAGTGCATGTCTGTGAAACACAACAAGCTTTTAACATAGTGGGAATTGTAAAAAAGCAGATTCAGGAAGTGATGCAGTTAAGGTTCTTATAAGGTCATTCATGATTTCTTTTAAAGTTACAGAATAAAATATATTGTTGTGGGTTAGTAAATATTAATCTCATTAACTTGGCCTCATTTGCAGATACAGAGTTAAGTAAATACTTGACAATTTTTAAAAGCAATAGCTTAAGGTACTAGCTTGATTAAAAACAATAAAAAATAAATAGAAGCAGAAATGCACATGCAAAGCAAAGCCGGTCTGGCCACTGGAGGAACTTAAGAGCTTTCTGCTTCCAGAGTTTCTAAATTTTGTATTTAATTCCACAGCTTTGGTGTTACTTAGAAAAGGTTTTTCCATCTTTAATTTAGTGGTCAGCTTTCCCAAAGAAAAACAGAATGAAAAAGCTGTCTCTGTTTATTCACCCTGGACTCAGATCGCTCTTTATGGCGATCATACCCGAAGCCCTGAGTTAACAGGCATCTGTGCAGGGTTTGCAAGGAGCACGTTGGAGCTTCAGAGAACGTCTCCAGGTGCCAGAGCACATGTCCCCACCTCACCTCGGCAAGAGGGTCAGAGCTGGATGAAATCTATTTCCACTGTTGGAAAAGCAAATATTTGATCTTTAAGAATTATACTCTAAATTAATTGTCATTAAAAAAACAAAAAACCCACAGGTTGTTTTTGTTTGTTTGTTTGTTTATTCTTATTGACACCAAAACAGACCCCAGCTCCTTATACACTGATTTTTTCCCATTTTGGCCTTTTTTCTAATTCGTTCTGGTTTCTGAGGAGAAACGTAAGGATACTTGCAGTCAAATACTGAGACATTTCAAAAGTTTAGAGCTCGGGTATAAAGAGCAGTATGTATATCAGAGAGCTTTTAACCAAGCAGAGGAAGATGCATCAAATTCCCAATAGCTGAAAGTTGACATTTGTAAATGAATATGAGAGATACAGTGTAGATTTGTAACAGGTTGGCTAGTTAAGCACTGGGACAAATTATAAAGAAACAGATTATTTATTACTTAAAATATTTGCATCAAAATTAAATCTCTTCTGAAGATATGAGCTGAGTTTTATGAAACACTGATATTCTTTATATAAATGTTATTATGTGTAATTTGATTTCCTGAGTTATTCAATAAATCACTCTAAAGAATTATAATGAATATAGCTTCTAGAGATGTGGGATTTCTGCTTCGTGCAGAATTTCAATATTTTGAAAAATCCAAATTGGGTTGAAACATAATTTTTTAATCTGATTTCCAGCAAACTGAAATACTTGTACTCTAATCACTGTGATTTTCTTACACCAGAAAGCTCCTGTTGCCCCACCCTGACGGACAACAGGGGTCTGGCTGGTTCTGTGGGTCCCGATGCGGGGTAATGAGAGGCTGAGCAATTCAGTACCGCTGGTGACAAAAATATCCTAGATATCCACCCATAAATGTTCTCCCAAGATCTTCTCACTCTTCATTAGTTGAATTCTGCAAGTCTTATGTATGTTTTTGCTTGTAATGAAGTTCACTTTTCTTGGGATTTTGAAGTATTGAGAAAGTTGCTAGTATTTGTTAGCTGTTGGGTTTACTTCACCATCTCTTCATTCAGCCTCCCATCTTCCTATAAATAAAAGAATTTCCGTACACGTAGACACATCAGTCTGTAACACAGGGTTCATGAGACCTTTACGCCTCACCCAAAAGTCATCTCAGACTTTCATATAAATCTTTTTTTCCTAGATTAGAGTTCACTGAGAAGGAAGCCAGGCTAAAATTCTAGATTGTTAATAGTAATGTTATTCCAACCGCAGAGGAATGGGCATTTAAAAAACGTCTCAAGCATTTTGTACTTTACTCAGAAAGAGGGAAGGCCAGTCAGTATGGACTCAGATTTCCTAAAGGGATTCCTAAAGCACAGCAGGATCAGACCAGGGCTCGTTTCGCTGAGCAGTGACTGGTTTCCTGCAGAGACATCCCTGTTGTGGAGCTCTGAGGCAGCAGGATGGAGATGGGCACGGACGCTCTCACAGCATCGCGTCGTATCAGAGCCACTGGGCCCGACCGTCCTCTCTGGTCAAGCCAAATGCCGCCCTGGCCACGGGTCCTCCTCTGAGCTGTGCAAAATGGCAGAAATGGGGGAAAGTGCTTGAGGAAGAAACAGTTGCTCACCTCAGTGTAAGAGAAGCTCTTTGTAGTTCACTGTCCTTGTTCGTGAAGAAGCTGCGTTCTCTAATAACAAGCCTGTCTGTAGACCAGTGGTTATCTCCAGTTACAACAAAAATAGCATTAGGTAAGGGACATGCATTATTAATTTCTTGGGTTTTAGCCATATACTTTGCAGTCCCTTATTAGCTGTATGTGAGAGTAATTTCTGGGGTACAAACTTGCTCTAATTCAATTTTGGAAAGAAAAATATCTTGATAATTTTGGGTACGATATGCCTCCAGCTGCTCAAATTTCCTCCTCAACTATCAAGTTTGTCAATTTGTCATCTTTTCTGAAGAACTTGTTGCCTACCTTTGGTATCTCAAGTGAACTCCATGATCTCACCCTGAGGTGTTAAGAATCGCTGAGGGCTATCAGAACTTGTGTAAATTACAGCGATGCAGACAGCATGTTGAAAAATCAATAAGTAATGAAATAGTACTGCAGTGAAGTAGCCAAGAGAGCAATGGGTGAAAAAATCCCAAGGACTCGGTTTCATTTTGTCAAAGTATAAAAGATAATGTTCTGCTGTGATGCTATAAAATCATCCCCACTGGCCAAAGAAAATTGAAATACAAAAGAGCAGCACCGAGGTGCGGATGTGCTTCCTCCCGAGGCCGAGTCCCCCTCCCCTTCCATTAGTGTGCAGTGGATGCCGCAGTGGTGGTCAGGGCCGTTGGTTACTTTGCTGAGGAAGCAGTGGACATGGCTTTTTCGTGCTATGGACTAATGTCAGCTCGCGCCGAGTGTCATTTAAACCTCTTCCTACTTCCCAGTAATCCTCACATCTACCCATCCTCAGTTGGGTGTCTCATACTGGTGAGCAGAGAAACACCAGTAGAATGTTTGCCAGGGAGACCCAGCCCTTCATAATGCTTTTACAATATGCTACGAGAAGCTGATCAAAGGCTTTATGAGAGGCTTGAATTTTGTCTTTGGTGTTTGTAGCAGGAGATCTTTCTCAACCTAAGGCTCCACATCTCTGACATACAATATCCTACAGTAAAACTACGGGCTCTGTAATCCACAACACGAATCCATAAGCTTTGGTTTTCCCTGAAGGCCGTGCCCTATTCCCCCTCAGTCCATCCCATGGCAACGACAGCTCTTTCCATCGCTGTGGCAGTTTGGCCGCCCGAGGGACAATGTGTGGTGGCTAATGCCGTCAGACCCGTGCTGGCCGCTCTGCCAGCTGCAGCCACGCGGGCTCTGCAGCCCCTGGGCTTTCTCTCTGTGGGAACACCATTTCCTCCAAGCAACAAGCAACTTCTCAACATCTGTAGTACCCCAAAATGTCTTTGAGACTGTTACTGTTCTTTCATTTTGGCTGAAATTGGCCAAACTGGGAGTGAGGTGGGAACTGCCAGGCAGGAAATCTCATTTCCTAATTATGTCCTTAGAAAATCAGGTTAAAAAAGAGTAGTGGGTTCCAAAAGGAGAAGAAAAACATTGAACTGAAACAAATCCTCACAAGCTGGGTGTTGTCGTGAGAATCAGGGTTTTTTTAATCCACAAACTATGAGATTCTCTGGAGTGAATTCTTAGTGTTGATGAGGTTTTTTCCACATGGATGTGTAAGATAGTTAAAGTGTAAGCAAAATGAATGACTGAAATGCCACTAAATTAAATCAGTCTTGTGAAAGATAGACCAGCCTGGATCCTTGTGTTGAGGGAGAGTCCCCCCACTTCAGCCTTTTACAGCCAGTCAACCTATTATCCTCTCTGTATATCTGCCTGTAAAAAGAAATGGGTTTAAAAGACAGTGAGTTGCTCTTTGGTCCCAAGAGACCTAAAAGCCAGTTCAAATAACGGTCCTTGACTGGTTTTCTGTGCTTTTCTGCATGCTGTCTGGAAAGGTGGGTTCTGTGTCGTCTTCTGTGGGAGACCTCTGTCAGTGGTGGACAGAGAAATGTGGTCCTTGGAAAAAGAGGAGAGAAAATGGTTTCCTTAATGTGCATGAATGATCCGTTTGATATAGATTAATGCTTACTGTTTAAGCAGACACAGGATTGAAAAGTCCTCTGGAAGCCTAGGTGTGCTGTTGGGGGGAGCCGGCAGTTCAGAGGACGCCGGTTCCATTTCATTGGTTCCAATCACCTCTAGAGACCATCAGTGTCTTTGTTTAACCTTCCACAATTTTGTTTCATTATGGTTCTATGCAGAAAAGGAACAGCCACTATCGCCACAGCTAGAGACTATCTTGGGTGAGATGGGGAGCTGGTATGTAGTCACTCAACAAACTCAGGTTAGGCTTTAGTGAAAAGAGCTCTATTAACTTCAGTGACTTTGGAGAGGGCCCTTTGTTCTCTTCAAAGTTGTTATGGGTTACAGAACTCAAAAGCCTCTTTTCTTGCCCATTATTAAAGCAGTGCAATGAATCACTGTATTTGGCACCGACACTTTGGAGTGTTCCAGATACTACGGGATTGTTTGCAGGGCAGCAGCATGTAAATACTGAAAAGATCTCAGGGAGTTGAATGGAGTAGAATATGTAGATGGAACTTGGAGATGGAAAGCATTGCTTTACATGTGAGGATCCTGTTGGAGTAAATCTAGAATATTCCGTATTTATCAATCATTAGAAAAAAGCAGGGGAAACATTTACATAAGCTAGTGACACAGGACAGCTTTTTAGCCTTTCCGTGCTGCCAGACACGGCATGCGGTGTGGCCAGCCCCTGAGGGTCTGAAGAGCCTTTCCTGCCCGCAGGACTGGGACTCCTTGCATTTCAGCATCGCCCTGACAAGTCATCTGCTGCCACTGCGAACTCTGGTGAGGTCTGGCCAGGATCCCTGCCCTGTGGATGTGTTCTGAGACATTTTGTGCTAGCAGGTCACAGCACAAACCCTTGGTAGTTTTACTTCCCATTATGAAATGCTTTTTTCAGCTGCTTCTACCTTTGTCAGGTGTAAAGCCACCAGGACTGGAAATTCTCCATGTCTGCCACAGGCTTTATTTTTTTTCCTCCACCAAAGGTGATTCCTTTAAAAAAAATAGTTAGGGATACATTATTTTGGTTTATTAAGGAATTAATATAATTCCGTATTAAGGAATTCTAGCAACCTTTTTTTCCAGAAATCTCCAGCTCAGCTTTCAAGCATTACATTTGCCAGTGGGTGGATTTTGCATCAGGTATTTATCTTTTGCAGTTTCTGTGAACGTTTACCCACGTTGTAAGCTTTAAAGAAAGCTCCAAATCCTGCATTTCTCTCATGTTTAGGAGGATGGTGTTATATTTGAGCAGATGCACAGGAGGCTCCATTCCCCATGGGTGCCCTAGAGATGCGTCATGCTCTTGAGAATGTCTGTGGTTTTGGTGTTTCCTGTTTGACATCTTCGCCCCATGGTGGAAGCTACAGAATAACATTGTGTTTGGCACTTCTCATCCCTTCCCTGGGAGAAGGAGGAGCCTCCTCTTTCGCTATAACGTGGGCTCCACAGATAGGGTAGGGTCTGTCCTCGTCTGGCGCTTTGCTGGGGAGAGAGAGGATCATCACCAGCCAAGGGGAGGGGGTAAGACCATCCATCTCTAGACTCGTACCGTCTCTGTACTGCAGCAGCAGACAATGTGGATGGCACCACCTTTTTCCAGGAAAAGAGGCTGATGGGCAAATTTGCCAAAAAAAGTTGGCGTTGTGTGGTGACACACCATGGTGGTGTTAGCGTGACCCACAGGTTGGCCAGCCCTGGTCCGAGCGGCGCTGGGCAGTCGGTCGTTCCTGGGCTCTGAGTGACCCCTGCTGGGGCCAGCCAGAGAGGAGGAGGAAGGACCAGGGGTTGTGGTGGAGGACGTCGCTGTCTGCAGGACCCCTCTTTTGTCTGCTCCACAAGTTGGAAGTAGCGAATCAGCCTAAGAAAGGGAGAAGAAAGGATTATTTGATGGTTAAGATGGTTGAATGCTGCCTTGGAAAACTGATTGTTTTCCCTTCCTTTGCCACCTTTTTCCCTTTGTGATGCTAGTTAATTCACTTCAACCTAACTTTTCACAGACTGTTACTAATTGGGTATTCTTCAGTTTCTTCATGGTTCATTTGAGATGCAGGGGTCTGAATTTGTACTCGCAACTGCTACTGAAGACCATTTTGGACACATAAGGAGTGTTCTGAGAAAACAGTTTGTAGACCTCTCTTAATTAGGCATCCACCGTTAGAAGATACATTTCCTTTAATCACTGTAGATCTCAGCTCTGCAGTCAGTAAAATAGAGGTAATAGTAGCACCTTGTATCACAAGGGACTGGAAGAAAAGCTTACAAGGAATTTAATAACTTGGACGCCAGGGCAGCATTTGAATTGTGTGGAGTAAATAAAGGCGGCCACACATTGAGCAATGAGGACAAAATATGTCTGTCTGTCTGTCCTGTGTACTGAACCCAAACTGTGGAAACGTGGGGAAAAGATACTGGATGACTCCCAGTTTATCACATATATAATGAGGGGCAGGGGGTGTGTCTGCATTTCTGGTCCAGTCCTCTTTCATGTTCCTCTCTCTGATACGTCATTGGCAGACCAGTTTAAGTGTCTGTCTCCTCACACAAACATCTCCAGCCAAACAAAGTCCTTTTCTCAAGAAACCCTTAAAACTGAATTCTTTCCATGAGGCATCTAAAATTGAATAAACAGAGGAATACATTTTTTGCAAAGGTGATTCACAAGGAAATATTCACTGTCTATTCAAATCACAGTGTAATTACTCGTACTTGTCTTTCTGAGTTTCCCTTTTCATGAACACCTCCGTTCTATTTATAAACATTTTCCATCACCAATATTCCTGCACACATGCAAATCTAAAATTCAGTTTGGGAGATCTTCTGTAGCAATTTTGAAATTTGTTTTCTATAACTGTTTCTTCCAGCCAAATCAAATTGCATAAAATTTGGTGGAAAGGTAAATGCAGAGAAGTGTACCACGCAGAGTGTTTTTACTGCTAAATTTGAGAGCATTCCCAAAATTTCACATTCACTGGCTGTGTGAGCAATTATGGCAACACTCCTGCTAGACAAAAATAGAATGAGCATTTCTACTCTCATACCAAAGAATAGGACAAAATAAGCAGGTTTGAGAGCTTAGAGGGCTGTTCTTCCTGCCATGTTCAGGTGGTTCATTGGTGTTAAAGCCAATGAAGGTCCTGGAGATTTGGGTTACAATTTTGGATGTTCAGTGTCAGAATGCTGGCTGGTCGTATTTTGCTTCTGTTCCCACTTTTGCAAATCCCCTTTCTGCCCAGCAGCTGAGGGCTGCAGGAGAACATAAAGGGGAGAGGTCTGCCCAGGCTGTGGAGAGCCATTTCCATGGGTGACCACGGTGGGCTTCCCTGAGACCTGCCACCCGCCTTGTAGAGTGAACCTGTGGGACCTGGAGAGGAATGGGAGCTATACTGTTCATTAGAAAAAGGCTTTTTATGGTTTTAAGGACAGAAAATAAAGAAACTGAAGGAAAATCACATTTAAAAGCTTTCTATAGTGCTTTCTGCTTGGAGCCCTAAAATCGTGAAGCAATGCCGTCAAAGCTTTGCTGAATGACTTGATGAAGGTTTTTTTTGTTTTGGTTGCTGCACTCTTGGGACTCATTGGAGTGGCAGGATTAAAATTAATTAGAGGCTGTTTGGAGGGGGCTTTGGAAGATAGCCTCGGGCTATACTTCAGTCTGGTTGTTAGAAGCAATATCATCACCACCTCCTCTTCCAGTGAACAGACCTGCACTGGTGCGGCTGGGGGGAGCCACAGAACATCCAACACAGACATCAGAGCAAAGACTTCCTCCCAAAGAGATTACTTACCACAAAACCAGTGGATCTACCTGCTGACTACCCCAGAAATATGTCTTGTTTCATTTTATGGTTTCTGAAAGAGGCTGCTTTATGAAGCTCTCCAGAATCTTGATGAAATATCCATGCGAGGATGTTCATTTTCCTCCCTTCTTACCATGAATTATGTTGATTAGCATGTCTGGGAAGAGATGAGAGAAAAAGCTCTGTTTCAGCAGCTGGATTTTTCCTTTGTTTTGTTTTGCTCTGTTTTGCAGAGAAGGGGTAGACACATCAGTGAGTGAAGAAAATTGACAAATAACCATTTCAGACCCACTTGTCAGCTTGACTTTGAATTTTCCTCATTGAGGAGGGTCAGTTGCAGAACTGAGAAGTGCTGCATCTCAAAATGTGTGTCAGGTTTTCATGTGGTTTATGCATTTGTAGACTAGTAGGTAACCCTTTGGAGTTAATCCCTCTGCTGCATAGATGTAGTTAGTAGAATGCAAGAATTTAAACTCTGAGGATGAAGTTTAAGTTGTAGTCAAGTCCTATTGACTTGGTAAGAGCTGGCATTTTGTACACCGATGCTGACTTTGCATTACAGTCTCAGAGCAAGGTGAGACAAAACCTGGCTTTCCTAATAAGTAGAAGTAGCTAAAAATTTTCAGTATTAATAGTTAACAGTGGTAATAATTTTTAAAAACTGGTAAACTAATCCTTCTAGAAGTACAGCCAAAAGTAATTTGATTTCTCCAAGTCTCCTTTTTTTTTCTAATTTCCTTTTCCATTCCAGTAATATCTACTTACCAAAATTACTGATATATGCAGGAAGGAATAGCAGAGTTTAGTATGATTTTTCTGCTGCCTCCGCTGTGTGCCGTAGAAAAAAGTGAACGAATGCACACACAAGGCTACAGAATTTGGTGGAACTGCTCACTCTTAATGAATCATCCCAGAATTGGTATTATTTTTCTCCTTGCTTAGCTTAGATGTCTAGAAGAGCTGTATCTTCACAGCATTCTCAGAATTTAACACTGACATGAAAATATATTTTTGTTTTCATTTCTGATAATAGGAGCAGTAATTGTGTTGTTTTCACTCAGCATCTTAGGATTACTGCAATATTAATTGTGAATATTTAGTGCTAAAAAATGCAAAATAACAAAATAGCCAGCCTTCCAGAAGTAGGAATCATTCTCCTCAGGGTATGATTAACGAGTCCTTAATTGAAAACTTTGTAAAAATATCAATATACAATATAAGAACAAGCAGCAAATGCTATTAAAAAATAATAAGTCTTGTGACTTACATTAGGATTTAAAGGTTTTCTGACTCAACATTCTAAAAATGTGGATGGCAGACATTCAAAGTTGAATGTTCCTGGGATCACGATAGCAAAACTTAATCATTTTCCACTTTAGACTATAATGGAGGTTTTGGGGAGTAAGTGATATCAGGGCAGAAGCATCTGTGAGGATGAGCTACTCTATGAATTTTAAATACGATAAATACCCTTTCCTAAATTTTCCCAAACCGACAAATAGTTGCTTAAGGGATGAAGAACATAATTCAGAGCTACGGGACACAGGGCTTGATCCTAGAAAGAAACAGAGAAGAGTTTGGAGTCTTGGTTGGTGGCCAGATGAGTGATTCTTGTCTTCCTTGGCTGAGTCAGCAGAGCACCGCGGTGACTCTGGAGGGGACCCATCCATGTGCTGGAGCAGAAGCGGGTGCTGAGGACCTGGGCTGTGGGAACTCCTCTGTGCCCGAGCGGGAGGCTGGCGATGGCCGGGAGCGAGGTGCCCGGATGGTCTCTGCAGGGGTGACCCGGGGCTGTGAGCGTCCATCAGTGCGCCGTCACAGCGAGTGCGGGTACTGCGGCTCAGGAACGCGCTGCTCGGGTGCCTGCCTCTGTTCAGGTAGTGTGAGCAGAACTCTGGGCACTCCTATGCAGTGGGAGAAGGACAAGAGCCAGGAAAAATGCCAAGGAAGAAGTCTGGACGTAGCAGGAGGAACCTGCCCATGCTGTGCGGGACACCCACGGTGCCTTACAGCCGGGTGGGTGCTCCGCCAGCCCGCCCCGTCCTGCCCGCCCGCCGCGCTCAGGGAGTCAGCGCTTCTTTCCACGGTTATTTTCCTTAAACAAGTGTCAGGAACTAGGAGGTTTAAGTTCGACTGGCACCATAACGGAGCCTTTCCATCTAGAGCCCTTCCTCCTCCCTGTCTCGCCCTCTTCCTCTGGCACACTGCAAGCAAACAGAATTCATTATCTCATCTCAGCATTTCAGCTTTGTAAGTTCAATGTCAATAGCTAGTTAGGAAAGGGCAGGCGGGTCAGGGATTAGGACTCCGAACTGTCCTTGACGTTTCTCTGTAGGATGATCTGCTGTTTGCATCAGCCAAGTGAAAAAAAAATTCCTTCTTCTCTATCCTGGGAATGATCAGGATGGGAAAATGTCAGTTTAGGGGCTGACAGAGCTCTGATAAGAATGATACAGAAATGGCAGAGAATGACAGAGAAACAGAGGGATAGAGACATAAATGCTGTCAGTCTAAGTTTAAAATTTCATTTTTAAGTATATTTGCTAGTGCATGTTCTGTTTTCTTCCAGTGTTGCAGTTCATAGGCTTCGTTTTCAAGCAGTTTCATTCTAAGAAAGTCTGAATCTATTTTTGTTTGATTTGATTTTACAAGTTCTGGAAAGGTCATGCTGCCTGGCCTGCAAGCTGCACATACATTCACTCCCACAGAATTACTTATAAGCATGAAAATAGTTTCCACTTTCAAAAGTACCTATAGATTCTGTGGAGTTACCGACTTGGTCTGAATTCTCAGACTTAATCGAACAGGATGGAAACAAAGCATTTAGATGAAAATATTTTTGAAATGGAAAAATTACACTGCGCCTTGACTGCTTCTGCTTTCCCGCTGAATGCAAATGCGAGTGTTATCTCTTCCAGTGAAGATGTCTTTCTCAGTCTGTTTACACCATCCTGGTTTTCCAGTCTTTAGTTACTGCACCTACATCAGAAATTTTGTTTCATATTAAACAGGCTTGATTTTCAACCTGACATTTGATAATTTTGTAATATCTACTAGTTGATTCTCTGGTAAACACCCCTGAGGACACAGGGATTGTGTAGGATCCCTGTGCCGGTGGGTACTGAGGTACGTACGCATGTGCACGCAGCTTTGTGGGGATTCGTGTGCCATAGGTTTGTGGTAAATCACGTCACCTGACTACAGGCTTTCACACAGGCGTTTGAGATCAGTTGGTTTGTTTTGCTAAGGGAACGTGTGGTGTAAAAGCAGAAAATAAAATCAGGGAATTATAGAATAATTTAGGCTGAAAGGGACCTCTGGAGACCATCTGGGCCAAGCCCCTGCTCAAAGCAATTACAAATAGATCAAGTTGCTCAAGGACTTGTCTGGTCGAGTTTCTGCTCAATGCAAACGCAAACACACACCCTCCTGTATCTTTCTGTAGTTAAATGTTGTCCAATATGGACAGCAGCAAGAAACTTTATCTGCTTATAGCAAACACTAAGTAAAACATCTTTATTATCACCTCAAATGTGTCATAACTCTGCCTGGGGGAAGCTAATTAAATAGATGTAATTAAGCCTGAGATGCGTGAAATATTACTGCACACATCCATATTCATTTGAGAAATAACTACATGTGACCAAATAGGGAAAATAATGAAATACAGGTAAAAAGGAAATCAAGTTTGATTTGAATGGTTCCAACTCTGTGGACAGTGCCCCTCTACTTGAACGAGTCCAAATAAATGTGAAAGCCCCTGTGCACTCATCTACATTACTGAAGGTGCCTGAGCTCTTTGTAACCCTTACTCAGAAGGGAGTCAAAGATGAAATATGCATTGGAGACTGTAATTAACGCCGTACAGTTTCACTTAGTCTCCTCAGTCCATGTTCTCAGCTCTGCTCAGATGTTTTCTAACTGGAGTCTATAATTTTAATCAAGCACTATCTGTTTTGAGATACTGTCTTGCATTAACATCATCAGAATTCAGACAGTCAGAGGAAGAGAAAGTTTCTTTGGATTTTGTGCCTCCTTTCCCTGGCTGGTTTCCTTTTGATTTTCTCCACCCAGTTCACTCGCTGGCCCTTTGGGGCTCTTTGTGCAAGCGGGGTGACTGGTCAGCACGTGAGGGACAGTCTCTCTAAAGCGGTGGGAGAAAAGACCTTCTCACCAACCTTCTACCTGGGAGCAGATAACCAGTGTCTGATTAATCTCTCTGGAATCTCTGAGGAAGCTCCTTTTAAGAAAACAACGGCCATCAAGTCGTGTCTGGATACCCGTGGCCATATGAGCCTGTACGGCTCATGGCTCCTCTGTGGAATGGGCATCGGACATCGAGGTCCAAGTTCAGCATTGCTGCTTCCAGACACCCTCCCATATTGCACATTCCCATTCCCAGGCTGTGGTTTGCCATCTCGACAGTTGTGCTGATACAGCTGTTTCTGCAGCCACATTGGAAACCACAAGTGAGATGACAAAGGTTTAAAAAATCCTGGCCAAACAAAGCCTTCCCTTCCATCTCCAAAAGCAGAGGTGCATGGAAACGACTGGACCTTCTTAAGCTAGCCTTAGCAGCAGAGAAAATGGAATTACATCTTCTAGTGGTTATGAGTTTGGGAAGGAGTTATGCTGAAGTCATTGCCTTTAAATATAATTAATGGTTATCTAGAACCCTCTCATTTCCTCTTCAAAATTGTTGGCAGATCCATATTGTTGGATCTGTGTGACCTTCTGCTTTGTAAATCTGAATTAAACACATTGATGTGATTTTAAGTTTAGAGAAGAAAATTAAGCTTTTGAAAATACCCAATGCTTGCCACAAGGTGCATTCTTGGAGGGGATAAAATATGAGAGCTGAAATACGCTCCACATTGAACAATCCTCCAGAACTCAACAGAGTCTTTGAGCTAATGTGTCATCAACTTTGAATTTAACTTATCATTAATATAGCGGTTAATATCTTCTTTCCCAAGGATTCCTGAAAATGTGGTAGAGTTAAGAGTATTGGGTTTTTGGTTTCTGTGGAGAACCTAGACTCTTAAGCCAAATTCCCTGTTGGTTGTACGTATCTACTGAATTCAAGGATAGACAGCTTCTCAATAATCTTGGGTGTCACTTCAGTTTTGATGGCATATATTGCTTTTGGGCCCCTATATCAGTTGTATTCTCTTCTTTATATCTCATTTCAACAAAAAACCCCTAACAACCAGGAACATTGCATGTAGTGATAAGTGAGCAATTCCTGTCTCTTGTGCTGTGACACATTGGACTTTTCTCAGGACTCTTCTATGAAAGGGTGTCCAGAGAGCAGCCCAGCACTGTCTGTCACTGAGCCAACCCAATGAAGCTTTGAGATCTGAGGTTTTATGTCATCCAACTAACAAGTCATACTGGGAGCAATTTGCAATTTAAGACTTATAAGTTTTGACTATTCAGTGTCCTCTCTTCAAGCTGCGTATTCCCCAGTTGCTGCATGCTATATTTTTTCCTACTGTGCATGTTTACATGGAAGTATTTCTCCTTCTTTTTGCACTACTTCCATAGTCATATCCTGTAAAGGGAAGTATATTGTAAAAATATTTTTGGCTTACTGTGGCTTCTTAGACATTAGACCAGAATGAGATCTCTGGGTTGAGTTCCTGTGCATTAGAGACCAGTTTTCACCAAGACATCCCCACTCAAGAACAAACACTACAGTGAAAAACAATCTGTGAAGTCTGAGCAGCTCTAGACTCCATGCCACGTGGGTCACATGTAGTGTGTCCAGCTATCAGAAGTTTTCACACGTTATTGCCCTTTCTGTTTTGGCACATGTCTTTGGTAGGCTTGCAGGAGCAGGAGAACACACATTTTCCAGGACAAGGAATCCAAAGTTAAAAGTGTGTGTGCTCTAGCCAGATGTCCTCAGTTCGTGCCACACTGGCTGCTCACCCACCAGCGGCCGGCGCGCACGGGCTGACAAGGGGAGCACCCCTCACCATTTCACCCAGCACCAAATACCACCGTTGCCACTTCTTTTCTTGCACCACCCATTGGTACAAGGGTCTTCTGTGAAGAACAGTGCTTGGCTTTTTATACCCAGTCTTCCTCCTTGCATCCTCACATTTCTTTCCGTTCTGTGTGTATTTCCAAGCCCAAAAGCTAAATTAACCTCTTCTACGTTTCAGACCTGGGGCTATCTGAGATTTTACAAGGTGCTCATCCCTCAGCACTGCACTGATGAGTGGAGGGACCTATCAAGTTCAGATGTAGTCTGCTGCAGAACAGTAGTCAAACAAAAGTCTCTTGGGATGCTGTCTAAGATCCCTATTAAGCTCTTCTCTCTCTGGGAATATTTCAGCCTTGGGAGGGAAGTAGCAACGATCTTTGAGGTGCTATCTAGTGAAAGCTCCATCAAAGGAAGGAGAGACATAATGGTGCTGGGAAAGGGAGCGGGAACTTCAAACACTTTGTTAAATGTCACTGAGTAACATATCATCTGGGTGTAGTCTTTGGAGAAAAATGAAATAATCTGCAAACAGCTTGGATAAAGGGTAAAAATGTTAAAAATACACCGTTAATGTGATAAAATAAGACTGGATGCTGCAAGCCATGGCATGCCGTGCCTTTCAGGCAACACAGCCCTGAAGAAGTACAAAAGGCCTTTAGTTTGAGGTAATGAGGTACATCTAAATATATTTAAGAAAGAACAGAAAGAACTACTTAAGAATACACTACCCACCCTTTCCTTTTCACCAGGGTCAGGCAGGATCCCGGTCCTGAGACACCATTCTTTTATAACGGGTGAGGATTTCAGAGAACATCACAGAAAACGAGGTTATGTTCCCATAACTGTGGAAAAAAAAAAAATGGCAAAGGCTTTCTTGTCTGTTCTCTTCTTCCTCTCAATAAGTCCCATTAGAAGAAGGGGGGGGAAAAACAAACCAAAACACAACAAAAACCAACCAGGCCAAAATAAGCCCAGCCGCCATGAGAAATGAAGGCTGTCAGAATGACATCTGACACCATCGGGCCACAGCTGAAGAACAAGGGAAAAGTTTTCGGACGACTGTCACTGACCCATAGTCCCTCGCTCCTAACCTTGCTCTCCAACATATGTTTCTCATTTCCTTGCTTATAGCTGGCCCGAGCTAATGATATGTGTTTTGGCAGCCATCCCGTGCTTGGCATAGTGCCTGCCTTGTTCTCATTGTCTCCGCTACTTACAGAAACCCCTTTCTCCATCTTTCTCTCTGTCTCAGAAAATCAGCTTTGTACAACTCCAAGTATGCAAAGCAGCTCTTGCTGCCAGAGCTACCATCTCCCAGGCTCCTCCAGCCTGTGTCTCCCTCCCTGCCACCATGGACCAGACAGGCCAGCAGAAGCGCAGGGAGACTGCCGAGGCTGGGACTGGAGCTGGGGTGGAAACAGTGGAAAATCAAACATATTGGGCCATTAGAGCCTTGCTAAAAATAAGGAGAGCAGAGCTATTCTGAGGGATGGTGGCATGGGAAAGCTCTGCCTGGAATCCTGGGTCTCTCTGAGCAGACAGGGCTCTCCGGCAGACGTGGGAAGGGGAATTCGCTCCAGCCCCGAGGGGAAGAGGCACCACACTTGGCAAACGCCTGAACGTCACTGAGCGGAGGCCAGGAGATGCCAGGACGGTTTCTTTTCTATCTGCCATCAGTAATAATTGTGGATAAGCACAGGGAGTTGTTCTGCGGGGCACAGCGCTGGCCTGGGAGCCAGCAGCACGGGCTGCCTGGGGGGACATGGACCAAACGTCGGCATCAGCTTCCCACCCTGAGAGCATGGCAGCTCCTGCTGCGTGGGACGGTGATGGGCTTCGGAGTGCTCAGTCCCTGTCATGTCGTGGCACACCCATATTTGCCGTTCAGCTTTGTGTTGGCATGGGGGAGTGTGTCCTATGGATTAAAAAGAAAAGGTCACAGGTTCTTCACGAGGCATAAAGAACCAAAAACACCTCAAGAAACAGAACAAGTGGTAGCAGCGAGCAGTAACCCCAGGCTACGAAACGGCTCCGCTCCAATGAGCTTTTGATGAATCTTGGTATTTTCTTCTTACAACCTCCCCCACACCAAAAAATATAATTTGTGTTTTAGTCTGGGCAGTGTTTCAGCCACCCTTGATAAAACTATGGTTTTTATAGAAACTCTGCAACTTCAACAGCATGTGCTTTGTTGTAAGATACAGAAATATACATTTATATTCTATGTATTTACATATCAAAGGCTCCATAACCAGTCTGTCCTCCATAATCCTGCTATCACTAGGATATATGTGTGTGTGTGTGTGTGTGTATATATATAAAGATACATATATATATATATTATCAGTTAGTGTCCAGACTCATTTTTCACTAGCAGAGGAGGTGTAACGATGGTGATGTAAAACCCAGTGCACGGTGCTCAGGTTAAATTGCTGCATAGCGCGCGTTCCTTAGGATTTTGCACCCGACCTGGTGGTTCTTAGGCTGTTGTCACCTTTCTTATATCCAGGGCAGGGTGAAGGACTCACACTAACTCCGATAAATCATCAGAAATTAATCTCTGGCAACAAGAAAGCCATGCCATCTTTTTAAAGATACAGAGCCAATTAACTCCAGCAGCAGTCACTCCACCGTATTTGTTGCAAACTATTTATTTTCATTTTTGATATAGGGAACAATAGAATTTCAGCAGTTAACTCGTGCTCAGCATGATGAAAGTGAAACTTAAATTTTTCCTTCTTTCCTCCTCTCTTTTCTGACACTGTCATCCACTTTAGTGTCTGCTCTTTTAGAGCCTGGGCCAGTGTCACTGAAGTTAATAGGAGATTTTCCGTTCTCATTGTATGAGAGCAGGAGCAGGCCATTACCAGGGCTCGTAACCTCCTTGCCACATTCAGCTCTTTCCTCTTTGTTCCTGCTCCTCGTATCAAGGTCATTGCTGAACACTTTTTATTCTTTCCCTGCACTGCCTACAGAAACCATTTCTTACACAGAAACTTTACTCTGCGTTCTGTGATCTCGGGTGCTGACTGCAGTGACCTCCGCGTTTCGAACCTTCCTGGTTATCGTGGTGTAATTTAGGTGAGAAGGGACCTCTGGAGGTCACCTTGTCCAAACCCACTGAAAGCAAGGCCAACAGAAATCAAGTTGCTGAGGGCCTTCTCCAGTCAGGTGTTAAAAATCTCTGCAGCCTCTCTGGACACCTGTTCCACTTTTTGACTACCTTCATGAAACATTTTTTTGAGTGTCTACTCAGAATTTCCCTTGTTCAGGCTTTTGCCTGCTGCCCTCACCCCTTCGCTGTGCCCCCCGCAGAGTCTGGCTCCATCCTGTTATCGCTCAGCCCCTGTTTCTCAGACTGTCCATCCTCAGCCTGCCTGCTGTTCCAGGTCGGTGCTATGAACTCGGATGCCTTTCTGAAGCATGCTCTGAGTCTATGCTGGCTTCTTTTGGTCTCCAGCTGCTGCCAGGAGCTCTCAGACCCCGTTTTGGAGCTCACCTGCTGCTTTAACATGGCTTTGAAGCTCGATGCAGGAGTATCTGTGAAATTCTGGTTTGCTTTACGGAATGTCAGACTGCAAGGTCACCACTGGTCTTAAAACCCAGAGCACGGATTTCTGCGCCTTGCCTGTAGGAGCTGCAGCAGTTGTAATGCCCCAAGGAAGTCTGGTGGGACAGCCCTTTCCCTGGAGCAGGATCTTTCCAGTGGAGGTCTGGGGTTGTTCCAGCCATCTCCTGCTCAGGAGAACCGCTCGCTCTCCACCACGACCCACCGCAGAGCATCTCCACTGCCTCGGTTGCTGAGAAATCCCCAGCTCCTTGTGCCAAAGTTTCATGTTGTCTAAAACTGTGGGGCATCAAACAGGGGTGCAAGTGGGTATCACAGTCTCTCCTTTGTAAAAACGTGACATCATTGCTGAGAGGACAGTGAGTCTGTTGGGCGAGGCCAGGTCTGTGTACCAGAGCACTTCTCTTGGCACGAGGCTTCTGTCGGGGCGTGGGGCGCTGGGCAGGTGCCGGTGGGGAACGTGGGGCCTCAGTGCAGGACAGGAGAGCGGGTGTTTAAATGGTTAAAGTATCACCACATTTCGCTCGTCTTGGGTTTCTCATAAACATTCAGCAAAGCACTTTCATTCAATCACACGTATTAACTACTTAAGTTCCCCTCTCCAAGGATGGGGATTGTTATTTTATGCCAAATGTACTGTAATTAAGTTTGACATAAGCACATGGATTAAATATGTGGTTTGGTGGGCAAGTGGGAGATGGCTTTTCCTTCTGGCCATATGGAGAACGTAGCCAAATGATGTGAGGCGGGGGGAGATCATTCTTCACTCTTTATTTTGTTATTCGGTGTTGTCTCTTTCATTAAAATGGCACAGGTTCATCAGCTGGTGCCGAGAACATCGGCATTCAGTCACCCACTTGAGAAAAAAGTTAACACCAAGCGTTACCCTGCCTTGCTTTGTGTACTCCCTGTGACATGTGTGTGTGTGTATGTACACGTACATAGAAATGATTTTTAGGGTAGAAGTGTTAGAAATAGCATATATTGGTTAATAATAGATTATTGCTGAATTATTGGTGAAGTTCCTCCTGAGTTTGTCCTGCAATACAAAGCTTGTGTCTGCGTCCCAAAAGAGAGAGCGGAAGGTTGGGGTTTGGGTACACCTTTCTCTTCAGAGAAGGCAATATTTCCAATTAAAAAAGCAGTTTTCTCATAAAATCATGATCATGCTTCCCTTTAGTATTCATACTTCCTTTCTGCCGAAGACAAGAAACTGTCCCCACTGCTCCTTACAAAAAGTCAAACAAAATTCAGATGTAATTTTAATGCCTAACTGATCTATTAGCAAATTTTGCATTAAGAGCTTTCAGGAATGCTTATTTATCTTTTTTTATTTATGTAAATTAGAACATTTAACCTTAACATATTCTGTGTAAAATTTTAATTTTAAAATTTTATTGTTTCCATAGTCTGCCTGTTTTTTTGCCTTGAACAAATCAGATTTTCTTTCCTTCTCTGTTTATTTTTCTGTTTAATTTCATAATTATGCAGTGTAAGGCAGATGCCCCAATTCATTGGAGTGTGTAGATCTGCATTAAAAATCTATATCCATTCAGGAAGGATATTAAGCATACTCATAAATCCCATGAACATCAAAATTAATCACGTTGCTGAAATAAGTCCATTGGCATTTTGCTTTGAAAACTTTTCTTTTATTGCTTCATTATACTCAATTCTGGCCAATGTTTCTCTCATTCCTTATTTGCCTCGCTGAAATGGAGCATAATTACTATTCATTTATTAGGGCTAATTTTCATACTATTTAAAACTCTAACTGAATTATGATCCTGCTTGCCTAGCTTCCCCTTAACTACAATTAGGCCTTCATTATTAGTCATACCTAAAAAAAATACAATTCTTTTGCTGTGCTGTAAGAAGCCTTTTCCAGTATCAGATCCTCAAACCTCCCTAACTCCTCGCTTTACGAATCACCGTTCACGTCAGGGTGACTTAGAGCCCTCGTCATGAGTGGTTCCCAGAAGACACATTTCTTTAGATACTCTAACAGGAACTGCTGGGCAGTGTGGACTTGTTGCACACAGGTAGTTTACGTGTTGAGTCACCTTTACGAATTTTATTTTGAGTTTTGACTGGCACAATAGATGGTTGCGTGTGGCTTTTCCCCTTTCTTCCTGCTGGGGTTTCACAGTCCTTTTCCCAGATCAGTTAACTTCTCGTTAAATTAGCTCATGGTGTCAGACAGTCAGTACTAGTTGGCTCTGTCAGCAGATGTTGGTTTTTTCCTTTTTAAACTCCACTGGTTCCTCCTCCTTGGTGCCTTCCAGTTCAGCTGCCCCCAAACCTCCCTGTTCCACCAGCTCGTTGGTCCTCCTCACTCTCCCCAGCGGTCTTCTCCGCAGGTCTCCCTCCTCCACCTCGCCATGTTCAATACCGATGTTGTTACTCGTTTGTTTGAACAAGCATGGTGATTCCCTACCAATCAAAAGATTCTTAAGAGTATTATCATTTTCTAATCTGCTGAGCCCTGAAGTAATGACCAGGGCTCTTCCTGTGCAACCACTGTAATACCCCAGTAAGCCATTCCTCTTTGTCTTGCCTTCCTGACCTCCGCTTAGTCCTTCACCTCCCGGATGAAGACTGTAAGTGTTGGGTTCTCTATTTCCAAATGCAGGTCTGGAAGTTTTTCCAATAGATGTCCTTTGGGAAATCAGGGCTCGATACAGGTTTACAACATTGTTAGAAGTTAGATTGGGTGATCCAAGAGTCTTCACAATGAACATTCCTGAGAAAATTTTTGAAAATTATTACTTCCAGTGCAATAGTGTCAGTTAGTGTGAAGCATATTTCCATCCTTCATCTCTTTACTGTCACATGTCAAGTGTTGATGTTTTATTACATATATAGATCAGTCCCCTGTACTTTTTAAAGATCTGCAACTAAACTTTGTCCCAAGTCTTCTGGAGACTTTCCCAATTCTTGAAGACGTATTAAGGATTAGCCAGAAGCCTTTGAAGAGTTTCCAAATGATTCTGTTAAAATTCTTAGATACAAGTGTTCAGATTTGGTAATTTAAAAATCTTGATATTTAACAGATGCTATACATTATAACCTACACCTTTACTATGATATCAACTTGATCAGATATTTACATCAACTCATTTGATTACGAACGTGCACCAGGAATTTTTTATTCCAGTCACTGATATTTTTATTCTCTCTGTTTAGTAACGGTCAATTATTGCACATAATAATCAATTTAGAACTTTTTGTATCAAAGGTGAACTTCAAAAATCTGCTTTATTGTTTGTCAGTGTTTTGTTGGCAGTGCTTGACAGATCTGACTTTTCTTACAAGTTGTTCACATATATTAGCTTTGACTGATACTAATTGTCACAGATGTTTCCTTGTTTAATTTGTTGTACTTTGATTCCTGTTTTTTTTTTAAACTGCTTTCATATCCTCTTTTAGCAAAGATGTATAAACTTCCTTGTGAATAAAAATTTGCAGCTTTTTGGGCAGCAATTAAATTGTTCTTAAATGTCGGCCAGTGTTCACAGAAAGTTTTCAGGTTGGTTGTTCCAGCCCCTGTTCCACACAGGTGTCTTTAGGGTCGGGAAGTTGACTCCTTTCAAACTCAGGTGAACACTACTATGTGGGTTTTTAATGACTAGAACCAGGCTAGTTGTACTCAGGCACCCAGTGTGTTTAGTTCACTCCTGTTTTGCTCACTGGGATGAGGGTGGATATTACATTGCACGTCACGGCAGTGGATGTAGCGCACATTACATCCATTTCTCAGTGACCTCCCACCCCCCTTTTTTTCCTTTTTCTGGTACTGGAGATGGCTGAAAGCAAAACCTAAATGTTTAAACATCCCAGTATAAATAAAATAGCTTCTATTCTCTATTAATATCCCATGGTTTCTGAACATTTACGTTGAGAATCCTGGGAAAACCTCCAGAAACATTTTTCTGCGACTAGAAAAGGTCCCTGAAACTCTGCAGAGGATTTGCTGGCTGCAGCTAAACCCGGCACTGGGTGTCCAGGGGACAGGCAGCTCAGCTCTCCCGTTCCATAAGAAATGGCAGAGGGTGCGGGGAAGGGGCTGGGGGAGGACCCACCTGTCTCGGGCAGAAGTCAGCGGTGCTGGAGCCCTGTCCCAGGTCTCGCGGCTCTGACGTCGCCCTTGATGTGCTCGTTTTCTTGGGCCTGGGCAATGAATGAGTTGGTTGGTTTGGTCTGACACATTACGCTGCCTGCATGCACTGGCTTAAATAGCAATGTTAGCCAAAAGGAGGGATTTTTGGATGCAGGGGCGGGGGGGTACAGTGTGGGAACAGAGGTTCTCTGCATAATGCAGCGGTACCACGTACCCTCACGAATGAGCATCCCGAGCCGTTGTGAGCCCTGCAAAGTGCCCGTCCTGCCTCAGGCCACAACAGGCTCCCCAGCTGCTGGAGAGCAGCCTTGAGGGTTGTTTTGTTTGAACTGACCTGAAGGTTGGATGAAGTTTGTGGGTGGCCTCATGGTCACTTTAGGCAGCTGCTCCTGGCAGCACAGACCTGTGGGTGAATGCAAGGCTCTTCTTTCTGTCAAATGACAGCGTTGTCTCTGCAAGAGTTAATCAAAGATATCTTAGGATTTCTTACACTTGTGCATCTCGTCTTTATCCTCCTAGGCCCGTGCTTAAGTCTCCCTTTAAAGAAAAGACAGACTTGGTTTTTATTTTCTTTAACTTTTTACAAAGTTTCCAGCGCCACGGAGGTGAGGGTCCTGACTCGTATGCAGGGACTTGCCGGGAGGTGTCACCAGCCCGGCCAGGATCATTTCAGATCTGCAGCTCTGAATACAGATCTGCAGGCTTGTTCTTGAATAACTTGAGACAAGTATTTATTCTCAGGGTAGATCTTGTGTTTCAGAACCCTAACAACTAACATTAGCGACAGTACTACTCACTGCTGGCACTTTGCTATATGTGATATACACCAGGATGATTTCCAGCTTTTAAATATTTTAAAATTATTTAACATCTACTCTGTTTGCTTACTGGTCAATGTTTAATCATATGTAAATATTTCACATAAAATCCAAACCTACAAGTTGTCATTAAAGTTTAGCAAACTGCTTTAGGGACAGAGATGGCATGTTTTGGATTTGTGAGCACTGTTAGGTGCAGGCTTTTTGCTGGCACATTTGTTTATTTCTTTGCCTAGATCCTTGCCATACCATCAAAATTTTCATTCCAAAATGAACAAATCTTTACTCAGAGCCAGGTAGATTAATGCCTGCTCAGAAATTAGCACGAGAGTCTCACACATCTGACACACTCGCTGCTGGCAGCAGGAAGGAAGCAGCGCTTCAACTCAGCCTTGTGTTATTGTGTACAAAAGATTACTGAGGAGGTAAAAAAATCACCCCCAAACTTCACATTTCTAAGTTTCTTTTCAAGTGGTCACCCAGGAAGCAGGTTTGTGACTCCAACACCAGCTCCATCAGGCCTCGTTTTATGCCCTGGCCACACAGGGCTGTGCAGTGCCCAGCGCTGGCAGGAGCAGCGCGTAACGCGTGGTTGTTCCGAGGCCTTTATCGCCATTTTGCACAGGTGTCAGTAATTAGCTGGGGCACAATCTGACCCTCGTCCCTTCTGAGCCTTAGGGCTGCTGTGAGCGCTGGGGAAGTGCTGAAAAAAGGAACAGGAAACAGATGGGAGGTGAGATTTCTTAAAACACCATAAATTTTGGAGACTTTTCAGCTCAGTCTCTCACCTGAAAGAGGCAGGGCAGCCCAGCACAAACTGTGTCCTGACACAGATGTGCCAGAAGAGAGCGAGAACGGAGAGGGACAGAGTGGGTTTCCAGGTGACAGCGAACACAAGAAGCATTTTTCTACTCCTCTGTGGCTTTGAAAAAAATAAAATGACAAATTTTATAAATCTACTTTCACATCAGAGAGTGAGAGTGTTTCACCAGCCACAGCTTAGTCCAGCACAAGGAGGAGGAGAAGATGGGGATTGTTCCTCACTCACACGTGCAATAGCCCTCGAGAGCCCCGGGGACACCGGTGGGAGCCACCCGTGCCTTTGTGAGCCACAAACCCAGCCAGCCCTCCCTCAGTCTTCACTCACTCACAGCTTTAACCCTTCTCCGGGGACCTGGAGGGGAGCGTTAAACACCGTGGAGGAGGAGGAGGAGGTCAGTGACATCCCGCCGGAGTGGCCGGGGACGATGGTGCAGAGGTCACCGGGAAGCGGCTCCCCAGGCTTTGCCGCGAGCGCCGGCACACTGCGGCAGTTTCTACTTAGGGCGATTGTGTTGGCAGTTTTATTTATATTTTCGTTCAGAGTGGGGCTGAGCTCTTTAACCACGAAGGGAAATTTAATCTTTTTGCTGATAAGACGGTAAAATACTGCAATCCGGCTGACCTCCCGAAAACAGATCCAAACAGCCGGGCTGTCCAAAAATCCGAGACACCCCTCCCCCTGCCCCGCGCTGCATTTCACTGGTGACCTCAGGCAGCCCGTGGCCAGACAAGAGCCTTTGAACACGTCCCCGGAGCGGCAGCGATTAGAGGCGCTTTGATTGCCCCCCGTCTCGCCGGGTCCTCGGGCCTCCCGCTGCCCCGCGCCCCGGCCACGGCTCGCCTCGCCGGCGGGCAAGGTTTAAGGCAAAGCTCCTTCCTCCCCCGCCGGCCCCCTTTCATTTTCGTAGAGCGTATTAAACCTCAAGACGTAGTTAACACTAATCCTGATTTATTTAGGATTTATCTGCATTATTAATTCCAGTCATGTTGTGAAAAAGTACTAAGGGTTCCAGTTTGTATGTAAACTTCAGCCGTTTTGCAGAAAGGTTTATTTGAATCTTCTCCTTGAAGTGATATTTTGGCCAAAAAATCTCAGACTTTCCCCTTCTTAAAACGCTTCAGATGGGAGCTAGCCATAATAATTTCATTTATTGTTATTTTTTTCTCCAGTAAATACCCTCTTGGACTATTTTATGCATTAATCTGGATTTGATGTGGATTTAAACATTTACAATGCAAAATAATTTGGGTTAAAAATAATCCCCCTTGATAAAGCTCAAAAAACCCCCACAACTGTCACCATCTCTGACAGCCAGGCATCGCGGCGATCCTTGAATATGCAAATCGAGGCAAGGAGAAGCCTGAGCAGCAGGAACCGACCATGGCATCTCCTTTCATAGTCGGTCAATCAAACATCTCGACCCAGGAACAGTGTGAAGAATCTGGATCTTGAGGCATTAAGTCTCAAAACCAAACTCACTCCTGTTTCCTAGTAAATCTGTCGTCAGACCTCACTGCTCAGCCTGCGCGTATGGGACATGAGGCTTCCAGGTACTACCAGTAGTAAGAAATCAGAAGTCATTACTATCTGAGCTTGTTCCGAGCATCTTACATGATCTGACTTCTCTTCTGTCTGCTGCTAATCAGTACTAGGATCCCAAGCGTCTTTAGGAACTGGCACTGACACAAAGTTACTAAAAGTTTAATATATTTGGGGAAGTAGTTCTCAAATACGGGTATTTCCAGTTTACTCCTCTCATCAGTCGTGGTGCCAGTGTGTATTTTGCCCGTTCTCCTCCCTGAGGCTGCGGCGATGCTGCTCCTCACACGCTGCCTCACGTCTGTTCTAAACCAGATTGCCAGGCCTATGGGGAACAATTTTCCAGGGTATTTATTTGTTTCCTGAATAGGCACTTGGGACACTGGCATCTCTTGATAATCTCTGCATACAGGAGCAGAACTGCAAGGGCTCTGACAGTGCCATGCAACACAGTATTCCTGAAGTAAAATTAACACCTGCAAATTATCAAAGATACAATTCCACAGCAGCCATGAAATCTGGAATCCCCTGTTGAAAGATGACAGGACAGGATGAGGCCATGTATGGTATGGAACTAACTGTCACCACTTGGGTGGGAGATCTCGGGGCTACAATAAATAGTTCTCTGAAAATACCATTTTGGTGCTTGGTAGTAATCGAAAGATCAAACAATGTCAGGAATAACTAGGAAATGAGTAGAGAAAAAACATAAAGATCATTGTGCCACTGTGTACATTTCTTATGTGTCTGCCTCTTAAATAACCTGTGCAATTCTAGTCCTATCAAAAAAAAAGATATGAGAGACTGGGGAAAAGCTCAGAAAAGTGCAAGAAAGGTGACTGAAGTAGGGAACAGCTTCTGGGCAGGGGAAGAGCATGAAGCAGGTTAGGTCCCGCCAGTCTGGGACAGACAACGGGCATACGATGCAGTGACCATCATCAAATTGTAATTTAATGGACGAGGTACATAGGGAATGCCTGTCTGCTGTCTGTCCCAGCACAAGAATGAGGGGGCATCAAGTGAAAATTGCAGCCAGAAAGTTAAAAACAAGCAGACAAAGAAATGAAGCTGTTTCTTCACACCAGACAAAATGATGCTGCACAGCTCTTCTGGAGCAAGGCTGCAGACGCCAGCAGTACGTGGGTTCAAAAAGCAACTGAACAGCTTTATGGGTGAAAATCCCATCAAGGATTGCTAAAAAGTGGAACACGACTTGTAGTTCAGAAAGTCCTTTAATCACAAGTTGTTGGTGGCTTCTGGGGAAGCATCACTGTCTGCTCATTCATTTCATACTCTGGCCTACAGGGCTCTGTTACTGGTGGCTGTTGATGGTAGGAAACTGCCTAGATGGACCATTAATTTAATTTATCTTCTTATAATCTCTTAACTAGTGTAGAAATGTGATATATCTAGTTCAGTTACAATACTTTCCCAATATGGCAGGTCTTAGAAATCCATAATGAATATACCATCATTACATCTTTATGGTAGCAGCTACAGTACCTGCACTCATAGGTGTTTGTCATCAGAGAGCAGAGGAACTACCGAGTCTTCCTTTCAGTCACCTCTTCAATTAGGTGCATACTATGGCCTGGGATAGATCCAAAACTGTATGTTTATCAAAATTCTGATGTTACTGTTATCCCAAATTCTGGTAATGTCTCTCACCTCCTGGCTTCGTAATTTCTCTTGTTCTATAAAAGTAATTTGAAATGGTGCAGAAGGCACCATGTGTAATCCACAGTTCCCTCACACTCAGTCTGACTGTGGGATGCTGGTGCCAGTGCCCAAGGTCTGGCCATCATGGTGGGGAGGTGAAGACCATTGCAGAAACTCCCGAGTTGGTCACCAGGAGTCTTTGACCAGGCTGGAAGGGCCAGCCCAGAGCATGGCCCGGGGCAGGGGTGTCCAACCAGCCCGCAGGCAGCTGCGCCAGTGCCCAGCGATGGACGTGCCGCCTGCAAGCAGAGTCAGTCCAGGTTGTGAAGTGGAGGCGCAGACCAGGGATGTGCTCTCATCAGTCGTACGTTGCCGCAGGAATCGGCCCAAGTGCCTGGTTTTCCTGTGCAGAATTTCTATGGACGGTTACACCACACTCCAGGGTCAGATTCAACCAGAACACGCTGAAAGGCGCTGGCCTACGCTGGATGGACGCTCGCTCACCACCTTTTCACTGGGACCAGTTGCCTGCGGTGTGTCCACACCAGCCAGCCCAGTCGCTCCCTGTTCTGCGACCAGCCCTGCTCGTGGGTGGGCTTGGCTTGGCTGGGGTGGGTGCTGACCCCCTGTGAGACCACACCCCCAGGAGTGGTAAATCAGCCGGGAAACGTAACCACGATCCACCCAAACCAGGTTGTCTGACCTGAACTTCCCGTCACTTATGGAAGCTTTTCCCAGTTGAGGACTTAAAGGGCTCCGTCAATAAACACATTAGCGCACTAAACGTGCGGATGCCTTTTCTTCTCTGGATTAACCCTTTGGGAGCTGGGGCTTCCTTTGGATTTGTTAGGATATTGATCACAGATCACGTTTGCCTTTCAAACTCTCTTTCTGCTCTGGACTTGACAGTTTCAGTGTTGCAGTCAAGCAGCGAATTCAGTGCAGCCACACAGAGAAAGGAGCGGCAGTGAACAGCCCACGTTGTGCTTCTCCAGGGTGGAAGAGATCCCTCTTCTATAGCCTCCAAAGGAAACATGCTCACCATCATTAGGAGTAACTTGTTCCTAGAAGGCGTTGCTAATTAAGCAAATACTGAAATGTTAAACGGTGTCAGATATTATATATGTATATTTTCAGTATTAGCAAAAATTGTATTGAATTAAATTAAAATATGCTTTAGCCTAATTTAGCTCTTCTTTTCCTACTGAAAATCATCCCCCTTTTCAGTGTCTGTAAATGTGCATGAAAATTTAAAAGGAGGCCAACAGAGATAGCCCCACTGTTCCTGGTTAAGAACAGATTAAAGAAGCTCTTAGGAGAATGACTGAGAAGAAACTTTGTAAAATGGAAAGGTCATGTTTTATGACCCTGCTGACCCAAATGGATGCAAAAATACAGAATTAGTGAGCTATCCTGAAAGCAGATCTTCTGGCTTTTTCATACATGAGGTAAGCTCATTCTCTCAGTTCCCAGAACCTGCCTGAGAATCTGGAGTAAAATAGATGTTTGCTTTAGCCAAGGCTATTTGCTATTGCACCTCTCGTATACATCATGTCCCTCTTCTGCGCATTCTTAAAAATGCAAATACACCTGCCTGCCTCGGAATTGGCCAAAGTAGGCGTAGTGTTCCCTTGTCATCTGGACTGTGTTCTCAGGTTTCTGAGCTCCTGGTGAATCTCCTTGGGGATAACTGTGCTGTTCCTGTGCAGTTACTGCCTTCTCTTGCCACTCTAATAAATTACATTAAGTCTACACGCTTTGGTTTTAGGGCTGTCTGTTAGACTTCTTATGATCTTCTCTTTTTTCCATCTAGTTGAGGATTTCTTAGGTTTTCCTCTTTTTATGCTTTTTTTGAAGAAGGATTTTTAAAAATTCTGCCGTGGAGTGGATGCGAGCCATGCCTTTCCCAGTCGGCTACACAAAGCTAATCTCACCGTACAACATCTAAGTTCATCCTCTTTCTAGGCATTAAGTTTAAGAAGAAAAACCCCAAGAAGGTTGTATAAAAACTCATCCAAACCTTGCCTCCAGGCCTGGTTGCCCTTATGGTTCCTCAGTCCAGAGAGGTTTATCCCCTCTTTCCTCAAGTGATCACTCCCTTTCCATCGATATTCTCTTGGGTTTAACAGCAACAGCATTTTCCTTTGCTCATCAGCTGAACTTCCCTGACCGATCCTGGGCAGGAGGATCAGCAGCTAACAAGGGAGAATGTTTCAGGCAAAGAATGCTAAAATATTATAAATGCTTTATAGAAAAATCATGACGTGTGACCCTGTAGTGCACAACGTGGAGCTTGTGTGGCAGAACAGGCAATCGTTACAAATCTCTCATTTAAGTGAAACATCTACATTTGGGGAATGGAGTGTGTTGCCTCCCCCCATCCTGTCGTGTTGTACAGAGATCACTTTGCTTTTCTGGATATGATTTGGTTCTCAATGTTACTCCTATGGTTTTTGTTAGTCTCTCTATTTACTTTTTTACTTATTCTCATTCAGGCAGCTGAGATTTCTCATTGTCTTCAGAATTCATGTAATGGGTTTGCATCATTTTCTGCATTGTGCACTGGGGAAATTATCAATTCAACACACAGCAGCACTGAAACTTTCTCTGAGACGCTCAATAACCACGTGAAGCAAATTGTTATTTACCATCTGACCCCCCTGACAACATTCTCTGGAAGCTCCTTAGTGCAATGCCAGCATTACCATGACTGTGTCCTAAAACTGTGGTGGAAGCCTAGAGGGAAAGGTCTCTCCATTTTCATAGTCACCCCAGATGAGAAGCTGGTTAAGAGTCACAATTTAAAGAAGTTCTCATAAGGCTGGGAATAATTATACTTTTGGTGCTGCTACTGGTTTGCGATGTCATACTCAGGAAGTCACGTCACTTCCCCGCTCCAGCATGGTGGTGACAGGTCCCCGCTCATTTCAAAGGCGTGTTGAGAGGGTCAGTTAACACTTTTCCATCATTTGCACTGGATGAAGTATGAAGCGTCTCTATGGTTGGCTGCTACGTGAATAACAACGCGCTGCACTGGGCTGATTGATCGGGCTCCTCCACGTGTGCCGGGGTGGCCACTGGCCCTCCGAGAGGCCGGATCCTGCATCTCTTCATGGGGAAGCAGAGTCTTACTCCCACGGAGAGTATTTGTTTAAGAGGATTTCCTTTCTCATGCAGGGACAGCAGTAGCTGTGCCAATAAGGGTGGGAGCGATTATGAGAGATTGACTGGTGGAATATAATCCCTGCGCAATGCTGATCGGATCTGGTGAAGATTGCGTTTCAAAGGTAGCAGCTCATCCTGCTCCAGGAGTTGCGTTCCACCCCTAAATAGGGCTTTAATGAGATCCGACAGGCCTGATTTCTCTGGTGATACAGTAAAACAACACGACCAATTCTGATGGTTTGGGGTCCTGACCTTTAACAAGGACTTGCGACATAGGGCAAACTGCCCAAGAGAGATGGAGGGGCAGGAGGCCGGGGGACAAGGTCGACAGATAATGAAGTGGTCAGCATTGGATTTCTGTCACTCACGGTGCTTAAGTACAACAGTGAGGGACCTCAGTAAAAGAAACTGTAAAAGAGAACACAGAGAAAATAAGAGAGACTGGGGAATCCGGGGAGGATTTCTGTTACCTTTCGCTGTGAACTCCAGCAGTCTGAGTGACTTTGGTAATGAAGAGGGTGAGTGCAGAAATCATGCAAAGAGAGAAAAAGAACAAGGAGGGAGCAAGAGAGATTAAAGCAAACAGAGAAGGAAATCCGAGGGGACTTATCATTTGAGTGAGTGCTATGATCGGGCGCTGAGACCCAGAGAAGGGAAGGGCAGCAGCAGTAAAGCAGAGCTCGGAGCAGGGGTGACTGAAGACGCAGCCCATGACTAACCAGCCAGCATTGCGGCAGCTGTTCGTGGCTGTCCCATGGTTCCTGCCCTCCCCGGCGGGTGACGATGCTCCTCAGAGCTGCCCTGGACGAGGACCTGCTCACAGTGATGGTCATGGACCTGGTGTTCACTGAGGAGCAACTCCCCAGCCACACGTCCCTCAGCCAAGGAGCTTCCAGCCTCAGCCTGTCCCTGGTGCTGGGAACTTCTCTGGGTGGCAGGGCTGGCTTATCTCCTTTTAAGTTCCTTTGTGCTGCCAGATGTAAATTTAGTGGGACTATTAGCTAAGAAAACAACCCACCAGGTAGCAGACCACCTGCTCTGAGTTCAAAGAGCAAACTAGTGAAATAGAGGAAACTAAGACCTGTTCTTCAGAAGGCACTGACAGCTGATTGTGCTCGAGTTTAAGATCTGTTTCCTTTTCAAGTGTCCTCCTTTAGATTTGGTTTTAATAGAACTATTTCATTACAAGTTTGCTAATACGTCTGTCTAGGCTACAAGAAATATTATTCTTGTAGAAATTAAATGCATTTGACCCAAACACTGAAGAATTTTGTTACTGCACAGCAACCTCAAAATTAAGCTGACCAGAAACAACAGTGAAAATGGAAAGTCTGGACACGTTCTTCATGTCCAGACATGAATAGGATGCTAGACAGGATCCTAAAAGCAACTAAAATGATAAGTGGTGAGTAGGAAAATACATTTTAAAAATACTTTAGACTCAGTAGCCCAAGCTAGTTTTTTACATGGAGAAAAAAAATTATACATTGGTTTAGCATTGCTGATCCGTTTAGACATGTTCAAACTCCAGGACCTCCAAAGAACAAAATCATTAAGTCAGATGTCTACCGTAGTTTCTTATATAGAGTAAAAGAACTTTTAGTCTCAGCTCTGCAGCTGTAAGAACGGCTGCAGAAAGCGACTGTGTCTATGTCGGCTTCAGTCAAAGAATGAGCTGTAGTTGTTTTTTCTTTATTTGGGTGTCTTATTGTCTCTTTTTTATTTTGTAAATGTGAACATTGAAGCCAGGCAACCTGTTGGAGAGGTGAATTGCTTGATTACACGGCATTGTTTTAATTTGTCTTTGGATGAATTCTCATAAGCTTTCATGAGAAAATCTCCCATTAGAAGCCTTCATTTAATTTAAGAACAGTTGGGAGAGGAAGGGTTGAGATGACAGATGGAGACTGTGGGTGTCTTGTAAGAGGGAGCTGAGCTTTTTGTATTTATCTTTTTGTGGCACATAGTTGCTGTTCTCTGCTGCTTCCATTTTTTTAATCTGTGCTTTTTTGTGCAGTATTTCTTAGAAATCTCTCCTCTTTTGTACTGTAAGTCTAATAGATTTCATTAGTTTTTCCTGTACTGTGTCAGCTTTAAAACATAACAATATAACACAGCGTAGGGATGCAGCCTGGTAAGAAAGCAGAATAAAATAGGCTGAGCCTTAACATGTGGATTTCAGTCTGGTTTTGAATTGCATAGTATTTAGCAGAAAAACATACTGAAATACAGAAGTGATTTCTTCACTCAGTCATCTTACTGGTAGTCCAGCGCATGCTGAAGTTTTCTAGCTGTGCTGATGCCTTCACTATGTAAGCAAAGGTTCACTGTCAGAAAGTGTCCTAAATCTCACATTTAACTTTTATTTAAATTATTATAAAAGTTAACTATAAGGATTCAAAGCATTGATCTTTAAAAAGCATGTGTATAAAACTGGTAGGATTTGGAATGTAAAGGTGCACTGTTAATGTTTGTGGCCCAGGCAGCTCAGCTTGCAAAAGCTGCATGAAAACCAAATACCTTGAGTAGTGTAAGCGAGCCAGTAACAGGAATGGGGACAATAGCTTTGTTTTATAAATACCTAAAATATCAACATATGCAGATACAAACACATTCATAAGAAGAGCCCAGCTGCTGACGATGTTTTGATAGCCAGGTCCCTGATTTGTAACTTACGCTGCTTTTAATAGTCTTTAAGTTATAATGACAAATAATTTGTAAGTTGTAATGCCTGTGCATTAGGACTGCCAGGCCCCTTCACAGAACTCATTAAAATTTAAAAGTAAAATTAAATCCTGTTAAAGTAAGATGGAAAACAGTGAAATGTTTGTTCTACGTAAAACTTGCTTTGCTCTGCAGTATAAGCAGCAAGCTATAAATATAGGGCAAAAATTTCAAACATTAGTCTGACTTGTTCTCGCCATGTTACGCATGAATTTATTTGCATCTATATGCACTCTCCCTAAATTTGCATTGCACGTAACAAACTAGTTGGTATGAGAAGCAAAGTACACTCATTAGATTTTTGTTGCTTTTCCATGGAGTTTTTAACTTCAGATGACCAAACCAGAATTCCAGTTTTTCCCTTCCTCTTCTGAATTTCTGAAAGATTTGATCATTCTCTCTTCAAACAATAAAACCTCTTTTCTGAGGTTCCATCATCTCTTGCTCTGATTAACGTAGCCCACATGTCTATTTTGTCATCCCACATGTTTCAGTCCATATAAAATACACTCCCATAAGTCTTAGTATTTGATTTGTCTGGTTTATCCCTTCAGATCTCTTGCTCTTTCTCCATCCCTCCTTCCTAACAAGTCAAACTTCAAGTTCACCATCTCCAGTCCTTCTTCTTCCTGCTTAAGTTCATGTTCCTGTAGTCTCTCCATCAGCTTCATCAGAGATTGAACCTCTACACTTATTTCTCTTATTCTTTTAATCCCATAAAAACATCTCCATACTGTCTTCCACCTGTATCATCTCTATCACTTCCCACAAACTGAACTGAGAAGCTTCTGCTTTCTCCTCTCTGAAGTCTGCACTGGACGTGCACGACTTGGCTTTTCTTTCTTTAAGCTGCTGTCTCCCATGATGATATTGGAGCTGTATTCCATCACCCGAGCTCATTAAGGACCTACAAGGTGAGCTTGATTTGGCCATGGCTGGTGCTGGAAGGATAGGAACAGCCGTGAGAAAGGGCGGCATCCCATTTTACTTCGGGATGGTTGGCAGTGTCGCACGGCTGCCTTTCCTCTTGCAGTCTGCAAGGAGACATCTCATCCTGGTTGGTCCCCTGGGAGCCCCGACCTGCTCCTCCCCTTGTTCATACTCCAGCTCTGTAGGACACACTGACAAGCTTCCAGCTTCCACCTCCTTCCTCAGGGCGTTGCTGGCTCTGTTAAAAACTGCTCTCCAGGAGATCTTCTAATATCAGCTGCCCCAACTCTGCAAGCCATTATCCCGTGACCCATTGTCTTCAGGAACAGATGGGTAGACAGGGACATTCCTACATCTGTCTTTTCCTGCTGTTCTGATTTATTACTCTGTAAAATAATAAGACGTTAAAAAGGTTGAACCTGAACTGAAGCTATGACTGTGACCCTGTTAATCAAACTGTTGGAGAATTACTTTATATTAGCACTGATCCAGTCCATACAAAGTTGGCCTGAAACAGAGTCTAAATACTGAGACTAAATACTGAGGGTCTGAGAAAAGCAGTTCTTGAGATCTCTGCATCCTCTTACAGTGTGTGCCTGTGCGATGTAACAGACCCCAAAGCAGCACTAATGGGAGCAATTCAGAGGGGAAGACAAGCACAAGCTGTCCTGATGTGCTGAGGAGGAAGCAGACAGCTGTCCGAGAGCTCCTCGGTCTCCTCCTGACATGGGCTGATGCTGCTCTGTTGCTGAGCACCTTTCATACAGTCAGATTTCATAACGAGGTGCATCATTTAGAGAACTGTCATGTCTGTGTTTTGAATTCTGAAGTCCTTCCCTATGCAGAGATGACTCTGGCCTGGAAAATGGGAACAGGAACACGATGGCGTCAGCTGGCAGCGCCAGGCAGAAATAGCACTGCCACCCAAGCCAGCCCACACAGCATCTCGCCAGCTTTTTGCAGCTACTTTTGGTGAGCCATACCTCTTAAAACTTCCTGTACAATCAAGACTTGAAACAGGCTCTGTGGCAGTTGCTGGTCCCGCACTGGCACGAGAAGTGTCTCCAGCGGGCAGAGGACGGGGCTGGAAAATTTGTACTGCTTCCCCACGCCAAGCAGGTAACTCTCGCACTGGTCCTTGGCAGAATCGTGGGTGAGAGGGGCTGAAATCAAATCATTGCTTTCTCTCTGTGAAGTAGGTACTTGCATACTGGCCACGTTTGCTCCACGAGCCCCCTGGTCCTCACGCGCTGTTCCCATTTGCCATCACAAGGAGCTGGTGGTGGAGGGGGCAGGCACGGCAGCGGGGCCGGCGTGCAGGGCTGGTGTGCGGGCTCGTCGGGCTCTCCTGCTCCACCAGCCATCACGAGCAGCTCTTATCTCGGCCGTCGATGCCACGCTTGGTTGACGTCTCAGTTCCGGAGCAGAGACGCTCCAGCTGCTATCTGGGAATGCTCTGGCCCCAAAAATATTTAGTTAGCAGCCATTCAGTTAAGTGGAATTGACTTTTTATCGGCTTTCCTCTGTACATCTGCCACCAGCAAAGGCTGTTTCCTCCTTCCCTCTTCTCTGCCTGTCAGTCCGCTCCACATTCCTATCGGCAGCCGTTAGCTCTGATCAATACTAACCACTGTGTAACAGCTCACGCATGGCTGCCTTAGTTTGCATCGATCAGACCCTTCTTCCAACAGGTAGCCGGCTATTTGAGGCAACGACTTGAGATAAACACCTACTTTTACTTCAGGCTAATTCATTACAGAGGGGTTTCAAGGAGACCCGGTGCCCTACTTGAGAGATTCACAGAGATCAGACTCACAGCAGCTCCTCTCCTGCTTGAGATTCTACGAGACCATGTTATTTTCCCCATCCCTTCTGAAATCCAGCCTGTGAAAACAGTGCTGTCCAAATACTTTCAAAGGACCTAGGCTGAAAATTACACCTCAGACTATTCTAGTTAGGAGAACTTGGTGGTTTGGAAAATTAAGAACATGAGTGCTGATTAGAAGCAGGGATGGGATGGCCAGCTGGGCAGTAGGCGTTTCATGACTGTCCCATCACAGCTTCTCACCAGCGGAACCCTTTCTGTTGTGGTTTGGTGTCCGAGGGCCGTGTCCCCGTGAGCTCCAGTGGGACACAGCATCCCTGGTCTCTGGCAGAGCCAGCCCTGACCCCGTACCGGGCACTGCCCGCAGAGCCACAGGGCACTCGCCGGAGGAGGCTCCCTGCACAAAGGGGTGTTGCCTTGAAACTATGTCAATACCAGCAAACATGAGCACCCTGAGACATCGGATTATTTTGCTGAAGCATAAAGCACACAGGCTTCAGGAGGGCACCTTTGGGCCACGTGTCCTGTTTAGACGCCGTAACGTAATGCAGAGATGTAGTGTTATGAACATCAACAGGAGGAATCTCCACAAAATGGAGATTTGGCCAGCAAACAGCAGTGTGCTGGCAATCCTGCTTCTCCTGTACCTGCTGCTGTCCCCCAAACTGCCAGCATGTAGGAAACTAGCAACTGTTTTGAAGAAATCCTAACCTAACCCTAACGGTCTGTGCACAAACATGTGCACTCCACATACACGCTAACCAGACCCCGCTTTGCAGCTTTGATTTACGAATCAAAGCTTGGAGAGAGGAGAGGAGCACACGCAGAAACAAGCGCCTTTGCCAAAGGTGCAGTTCTTAACCCAGCTGCTGAAATGCCCGTAGATCGGACTTGTCCAGCCCAGAAAGCCGCTCAGAGAAGTGACAAGCACCTTTTCTGGCTGGTTTGTACCTGTGCCAGTTACAGAGGCAGAAGGGCCGCAGGGCTGCTACGGCAGCTACAAACTTTCCAGTGAAATGAGTGTTTATTATTATAGGTTTGATGTGTTCCCAAAAGGACCTAATCAACAAGTAATAAGGCCTCAAGAGAGCAATTAGAAACCTGAACATTAACTCCCTCACAACCACAGTGTAGTTTGATTTCGCTTTGGTTTGGGGTACACAGCCAGGTATGTTACCAGGGAAGAAGTACTGAAAAACTGAAACCTAAAGTAACTGCAGAGGAGCACTTGAATTTGAGCAGCAAGGTACAAGACTAGTTTCTGTGGCAAGGTGTGTGCCTGGCAAAAAGCACCAATGGTTGGGGGTTCGTGCCCGATATACAGCCTTGATCGTATCTGATTATTTACGGTGACTCCTAGCTTTAGACAATCACTGAGGATGTTTGGTGCCTGGATACTTGCAGCATCTTCCCCTCTTAAAAAAGTTTTCCCACTTGTAAAATAACAGACGCATCTACCTAAATGCGGAAGCTTGAGATGCACGGTTTGTTTGAAACTTGTTTTGAATGCTTTGGATAGGACATTTCAGACAGGAACTGCACATTGAGTAATTCTTGCCTTAGAAAGTCACATGGCTACTGGAAAGCAAAAAAATTGCGTAAGAATACGTCTGCATAGCACGGCTGCATCGGTGAGCATTGCCCAAGAGGGTAAATATTCCTTACTGCTTGCCTGAGAGCACAGAGGAAGCACTTGACCTTGCAGGTCTTTACGCAGAGCCATGGCAACGCTGACATGCACCCACACATTGTTGACGGTCGTGCTTTTTGAAATTGAGGTGTGTTTCTAAAAAATGTTGCAGAGTTAAAGGTTTGTTTTTTTTTTTTTCAAATACCGTATTTGAAGGCCATTTCCCTTGGCAGAATGTGTCTGTATGTAGAGGAGAGAGCTGTGATTGTTGTACATTTCCTTTTCAATAGGAACTATAGAGAGAAAGCAAATAATACTGCAATACAAGAAGCCAAGAAGAAAAAAAATTCTCACGCACCTATAAGATCGGTTGTCCTTTTCTAATTTCTTGGCTCTTCAGCAGCCTTAGTGGGTTTCCAGATCACGGCAGGGTGAGCAGACTGACCTCTCTGTTGTGGTAGTTGGTTCCTTGTGAGATGGGTCTAAAGTGCATATATATTTTTTTTTACATTATTGGCTATTTTAAGTCCTCCCTTTCCAGAGAGCATGGGGTTGGGGGTAACCAAGCCTGCTGCAGTGAGTGTCCTCAGCAAGCCTACAGCACGCAGCTCCATTCTGTGTCCACCTGCCTGGCCTAGGGTCAGTCCAGACAGGATGACACGGGTGCTGGCTGCCCAGGAGAAACAGCTGAAGAAGTTGGTCCTGGCAATGTCTGCTGCTCCGCTGACAAGGACAGCGCGTGGCTTCCAGCGCTGCCTCTTCCAACCAACTCAAAACTAGTATTTTTCCTGTTGTGCAGTTGTCAATGCAGAAGGAAAAATAACACTGAGTAAGCAGTGAGAACCAGGAGAGGTATTGCCGTAAGGGTGACGCAGAAGTCCTGCTTAATTGTTCCTAGGAGAGAGAGCAGCATATCCCTTCACTGAAGTGAGTGTCACACTATCAGGAGTGATCAATATCATGTGGAAATGGGATAAAACTCTAGGAGTATGCTGTAGAGCAGCGTCCAGGGGAGACACATTAATAGACTCTCATTTTCTCTAGAAGACTTATAAAGCCAACAGGCGCTGGCAGCTTGCACATGGCTCAGCATGGCACTTGGCCATGACTGCGGGTCGGTGTAGGTACACAAGGCTTTTGCAGCCAACAGTTACAGAGCTTTGGAGGTGGGAGCACCAACCCTACACCAGAGCTGCACAATCCCACTCAAGGTTAGCAGCTGGGGATGCTGGTGGTGCCTGCGTGTGCCTGTACTAAGCCCCGGATGCGATGGCCTGGCACAGCAGCCAGGAGGGCTCTGTCCCTGCTGGCCGTGGTGCCTGGAGAGGAGAGCTGAGCAGACCCAGGAGCCTGAAGATCCAGATGAACTTTTAGATATCCCAGCCTTAAACAGCTTTAAGGTCTTGAAAAACTCAATTTGACGTATAAACTGGAGCCAGCAGAGGGAGTGAAATGCAGGGACACCATACTGTCTGTGGAAAAAGGAGCTGCTGGGGTTTTGATCCAGGTGCAGCTGGGTCAATGATGCTTCTCAAACCCATAGTGTGGGCACACCGGCCCAGTCCAGCACCACGGGTAATGCGGGTGTGGCTTCAAACAGGCAGGTTATCGCTTGTAGGAGTGAGAGGTTGCCGACTGTGTCATCAGTGTAAAAAAATAGGCATTTTGGGGCTAACACTGTATGTTTCCAGTATGAAGAAGTTATTCAGAGGAACTTTAACTACTCAAATTCCTGCTCTGAACACTGTTCCCATTAAGTTGGTTCAAATACTTTATGTTTCAGTTGTCCTGGCACCGTTCATGTGGTCCTGTGAGTGACCGTGTAAATTACTGAGGGGAAGCTTAAACCTAAGCCTGCTGACGTTGCTCCCTTATTCTCTTACGCCTCCTAAATGTCCTGGTCTTGGCATCATCTTGAGCACTAAATGTGGACAGACATGCTTACAAATAGCTTCTTGCCAATTTCTTAGTTAACTTCAAAAACAGGAATTTTGCAAATGGATTAGTTCTTGAGCATCCACTTAGGATTTTTTTTAGGCTCATCTTTAATGCATCTTCAAAGACAGAAATAAAATTTCCTCTTTTGCTTGAGTCTTGGCCATCTTTGTTCACAGTTTGATTAGAAGAGATAGGAAGTGATCTTTATTAAACCATTTACAATGTGTGAGCTTCCTCCTAGCTACTTCTGAAGGAGAACTGGCAGGAAAATGCCAGCTTTAGTGGTCAGAGACCACCGTGGGACTCAGACTGAGAGGCACAACACGCTTATTTTAGAGTTATTCTTCCAGGGCCTCTGAAGACTCCAGCAGACATCAGTGTAAATGCTGCTGTCAGGCATCATGCAGGTTGTTACACTGAGATTTTGTTGTTGTTGTTGTTGTTTAGATGACACTGCAAATGAGATAAATTGCAGCTAGGGGAAAAAAAGGGGGGAAAAAGCTAACAAAAAGACCAAGAAGGCTCGTAAAGAATCTCTTGGAAGAGTATTTTTCTAAAAATCATCCCCAGCCTGGATGTTTTCAGAAAGTTTCCTTTCAAAAAGTGCTAAGTACTCACTCTTCCAATGAAGGTTAAGAAGAATGAAGTGAAGTAATTTTTTTTTCTGCCAATTCAGTACTATATTTGATATCTGAGGGCAAGCAGATGCTGTTGTGAGTCTCAGCTTTCACGTTGCTGTTTCACACCTTCAAGAGGTAAATAATTTCCTAGAGATGGGGGGCAGGGGTGTGCGTTGAAATATTGATGAAATCAGTAAACACGATAAGCACTTGTGGTGTTCTGTATCCAATCTTCCCTGCTCTGTATCTCTGTACTATGAGGAAGTTTGCTGCATAAATTAGACGGGATTTGTTTCCAGTGGGTCTGCCTAGGCATGGTGACTGGAACAGGCTGGACATTTGGGATCTCTTCAGATGGATCACTATCTAAAAGTGAGTTGGTCTTACTTGGCACTCTTTTCATCCCAATTTGTGAAATACAGAGTTTAGGACTTCATTCTCACTTACTTTAGCTTTTAATTGATTTTACCTTTGTAATGTTTACATTTAGTGATTGATTAGCATACATGCCAGTATGTGATAAATACTGAGAACTGAAAAAAGTCTTTTAGTCCAAAATGTCTGAAAAAATCTGCTATAGAGGTTGCAGATAATGAGTCTGTAATAAGTTTATCTCAGTAATTCCTACTGGTTGACTGTAACAGCAAGAGCCAGAACTGGTGCAGCTTTGTGGAAGGCATTTAACACCAGAGTATCAACAGGCAAGCTTTGTGGTACCAGCGTCTGGTGACCCGTTAGCTCTGATTCTCTTTTTCACTGGAAAAGAAAATTCAGTGCAGAGGTAGTTCAGGATCCCAAATACGAAGTGATCAGCAGCAGCATCCCAAAAGTCCATGTAAGGATCTCCCAGCTCTGTAACATCCTCCCAGTAACCAGGTGTTTGGAGTTAGACGTCTTGCTTTGCAGGGCTGTTGAGAAATTTCCAGCTTTTTACAGTCTCCTCTTTCCAGTATCCCTTGTCATTTTCAGCTGGAAACTATTCCTATAGCTGTATATACTCTACGCCTTATTTTTTAGAAATCTTTCAATCTGTGTGCTTATACATCAATTTTCAAAGAAATGTTTCTTTTCGCAAAATACAGAAATGTAACAAGTCAGTAGTCTCAATAATCGTGTTGAATACTGTGGAATTAGTTTAAAATAAGTTTTTCCTCCTTGAAATGAGATTATATTTGTGTCTGGATGAAGCAATTCTGCACCAGTCTTGAACTTGTTAAAGATGAAAATCAGAATAACCACTGCAATATTGAAAAGGTAAAATGAGAACAAAATGGCATTTGGCCAATGTTTATGAATCACAGAATATGATCATGAAATCATAAGAATAACCACCAAAAGGTAAATAAATTACCCAGCCTACTACTTATTTTCATGTACAGTTTGACACAAAAGCTGAAGCCATGAATGATTTATACCTGTTTTAACAATAATACTCATTTTCCTGAAAGATGGTCAGCACTCAGGCTGCTGTGGGCACTGTGCCAGCTGTTGAAAGGTTAATGTCTCAGCAGCAATACATTAAATTATGAATTATACCAGTCCCAAAATGGAAGGTTATTAGCTCAGTATGTTTAATTAGCCTGGCTCAAACTTTGCCATCTGCTAGCACTGCCCGTCACTAATGCACGGCCGGGTGGAACAGGAGGGCTGGAAATAAGATGCCAGGAGCAGGAGACCTTCCACTTCCACACCACCCAACCTACCTGCTGAGCCTGCCAGGGACACTGGCGCTCTGAAACCCTTGGTAGGTCCAAAGGCTCCTCCACGCTCCCGGCTCTGGCGGTGTCCTCCTCGGCAACAACCAAGTCGATCCCCAGAGCCCGGCCAGGCGCTGCCTGCCGTGGAGATCACACTGAGCATTGCAGAGAGTTCAGTGGTACCAGGAGCACCACAGGGAGAAAACCCACATCGTCTTCTCTCCCGAGTCCTTCAGGCCATCTCCTGCCAAAGCATCTGATTGACGCTTGTAAATTCTCCTGAGAGTTGTGTCCTGGTTACATCACAGACCTTGCCACGAGAGGAAAAGGAGGAAGAGTGAGGGCCCAGCATGTACCTGAGCAATGAGTGAGCCAGAAAGAGAGGAGCTTTCCTAGGGAGAGCTGAGGAGCTTTCCTAGGGAGAGCTCTGGAGCTGCAGTGACCGGGGGCACTGGCAGCACGGCAGCGGCTGGGTCGGCAACAGCAGACGTCCTGCCAGCACACCGACACATAGGAAACAGCAGCTCATGTTGGTTTTATTTGCACAGTATCTCTTGCCACTAACTGCACAAGGCTATGATATTTAGTTTTTCAATAAATATTTAAATTTTACCTCTTTGCTTATTTACTTTTTTAAAAGCATAAATAGTAAATGCTGTTGGTTTTTTTTATTAGTTAAGACTACGTGATACTTTTAAAATATGATGCATTAAGTATTACCATAAGTAATTATTCACCGTTATTATAAGGGTGCTTCTGGGGGGCTATGCACTAAAACTCAGGTCAGAAGTGTGACCTGGAAAGTGGAATGTACAGACACAGGGGAAGAACCAAAGTTATAAGAAGCCAAATACAGTCTTATTTTTAATTCTTCTTTTTCTAGGTAGGATAACCTTGCCAAGGAGGAAAGGAATTTGGACAGACTTAACATACAGCCTGTGCAGCTTGCACTAGCTGAACACTAAAATGAAGAGAGAGTTTATTCATTCCCATCCCAACACAGCCCACCAGAATTAAAAGACGTTTTAACCTACAAGGGAGATCGGGTCAAACACCTACTAATCCACCCCAACCTGTCTGCATAAAGAAGCCTATTTGATTCCTCTGGCTATCAAGTCTCCATGTTTCTGTGTTGGATGTGAAGAGTAAAGAAAGAGTCTAGCAGAAATTAGAAGGCGTCCGAGTCAGCGTAAGAGGCAACACCAGGTAGAGGCTCAATTCCTTTTTCTTCATTTTCTTACAGTAATTATTTCTTCTCCTCCCCTTGAGTTTTTGCCGATTCCCTCTTCTTCACATTAGTAAAGTGTCTGTGCTTGTACTTCTGGAGCAGGTGACATGGTTGGAATATTGAAGCAATATGTATTAGAGTAAAACCTACAGACAGAAATAGAAAGTAAATGGAAGATTAATTGATTAGAGGAAAGGCAAAGGATGGAGGGGATAAAACAAAGGGAAGGAAAGACAAGAGTAATACTTTGCCTGTGTACTACAGTAATTTATTATTCTTATGTGGTGCCCAGGGTGTACAGTATCTGTTTTACTGAACAAATAGAAAAAAGAGTTTTCAGCCTCAAACAGCCAACTTAGTCATTTATAGTGTGACAGCCTGACGAAACAAGCAGTCAGGCCAGCGCGACGAGGTACGGGTCAGTGCTTGGGGAGTGTGAGTTGCTTTGCTTTGGTATCTGCACACGTGAGTGCCATCAGATGGAAGTCTCTCAGTTTTGGAATAACTTACTGTAGAACGAAAATTTCCCTTCCAGGAGAATCTGAGTGGGGGGAGTGTCTGAAGGCATGGGCATGTGTTTTATCTGGAGCAGTGAGGCTGCCATTCCAGTACCCAGTGAGAGAAGGAGGGAGAGCCTGAATCTCCCCTGGGAGCAGAGGCGTGTGGGAGCGACACAAACCCCCCTGACCCGGCTGTGGGGACGCTCGTGGGGGGCCAAGAGGTGGTGGAAAGTGGAGGGGAAAGAACAGGACCTGGGAGTTAAAACTGGACATTTGCCCTGAGCTGTCTCGAGCTGGAGCCTGTAACGAGCCATCCAGATGGGACAGCGAGGAGATGACCTGAAACAGCACGCTCCAGCGGGAGAGGGGTCCAGAGCAGCCGCAAACCTGCCATGACCGCAGAACCAGGGGAGCAATAGCAAAGTTGTTTTCTAACACAGTTATTGCCACTTCAACTGCAGTTTTATTCCAAAAGCAAATTCCTAAGTTTTATGTCCATAAAGGTTTAGACATAAACAAGAAAGAAGTCAGGAAAGTGGTATGTACTGTATAAACAGTTCCACTTTATAATTAATGCTGGAGATCAGGGGAGCAGGAATAGCTGTTCATGTGTGGTCATTCAGATTTACTGTTGGTCTTATTAAAACCTAGTTCTGCAATAATTTTATGCCCAGGTAGGGGCAGAAAGAGAGCAGGATGCCCCCAAGCAACCCATAAATAGTGTGGTGAAGACAAAGCGTTTATTACTTAGCTTCACAAAGGCTCTGTAAGTGCTCTCCCAGGGTATGTATACTTCTACCCCAGATGCCAATTCTGCAAATTAGCATTATTTCTCAAAATACTATGTAAACAGAAGGCATTTGAATACTTGATTTCATCAGAGTCACACATGGAAACATCAGTATCTCTCTTCCCCTTTTGCAGAGTGAGTGGAGTTTTTTACTGCCTGTCCTTTTATTTCTCTTGGAGTACCGCTGCTGATGAAAAAAACCTGGCAGGGTCTGGGATCTGTACAGAACTCATTCTGCAGGATTTTGTCCCATCTCATTGCCCATGCTATCTTAAGAGCAACTCTGGGGCACAAACATTCCCATTTTTCACTGAAGTGTGCTATTTTGAATCTTCTGTTTAACAGTTTAAATTACTATGCCAAAAGTCATTTCATGGCTGACACACATAGGGAATTACAGGGATTGGAGATCCTATCGAATTAGCTTTGGGATGTCCCTTTTTCAGAAGTAGAAAAGCTGCCAGTAAGTTCAGCTCAGGTTTTGCTGATCAGCTCTTATTTTATCATTGTGCATCCTACTACTATAAGTTGCTCAAATTTTAGAAACTCACACAATTTTTGTAATCCATTTTTGTATTGCATTTCACATAGAAACTGGTACCTTAGTTAATAGGATAACAGTAGAACAGGGTGAGAAAGACCCATAAAATAATCTTGAAATGACAAAATCGTTTTCCTAGATAAAATATAGGATGAAAAGGTGAATATGTCAGGATTTTCCAGGGCTAAAAGCAAGTGTTGCATTTTAAGGATGTGTATCTCTCCTGTTTAGTGGGATAAAAATATATATTTAATACTGAATTTTGCAGGATATTGGACTATAACATCCTTACCTTAGAAAACTTGCCACTGACCAGGAGGCCAGTGCAAGGAGGTGCTGCATTTGCTGGGAGGGAGAAAGCACTTTTATAGCAGTTAATTTATTTTTTAAACATAGTTGTTTGGACCTGCTGATGTTTCCACTTGTAAGAGTTAATTCCATGGAAATAGGAAAGGAAGAAAAGGGCAAGTGAGCGTGATCAGTGGTGCACTGTAAATGGACGTGGTTTCGTGGTGCTCCAAGCAGCGGTCATCTGTGTGTCGGGAAACACATCGGGAGAATTTACGCCGACATCACACCTTACATGCTCTGCTCCCTCATGACGAATTAGTATTATTCCCATTCTACAGGCTGAGAAAATAGGACCAAAAGTGGAGGAGTGAGCTTTGAATTCCACCCCCCTATGCCTTCGCCTCTGGGCACTTCTAGTTCACCCTGTGTACTGCTCTGGCTGGTCCCTCAGCGCAGACAGCAAGTCTGTGGCAGAGCTAGGAATAGAAGCCAGGCCCTTGTTCCAAGTCCCAGATCCTCAAGAGTATTTTTAGGTTCTTAATACCATTAATTTCATACTCTTTTTGGCCAAGGATCTTAGAAACAAGATCATGCTTCCTCCTGAAATAATTTTTAAAATCATACTTGTGTGCTCTTGGACAGTTTTTTGTCAGGGATCATATAAAGTTTAGCCCTAGGAACAAATGGGCTTCAAAATAGTTTTGGGAAGAGTTATTTGTGGACTGTGCTTTTGTGCAGCCCCAAGGTATGGCTAAGGATACAGAGGAGATGGTGCGGAGTCTCTGTCTTCTACAGGGCAAACAGTACCTGTTTGAGGGGGGCTTTGGCAGCGGGCAAGGGAGAGCTTCGTTTAATGGCTGGATGCCTCAGGTTGCTTTTTTGCTGTCTCTGAAAGGCAACATTCTGTGCTTCTGTGTCCTCTTTACTTTGGTTGCAACTTCCTTCTCTCAAACACAGTATCTTTTACATTTAAAATAGAGCAAGACTGTTGTTCACCAATACTTTGATTCAGATGACACGAGGACACACAAGGCACCCCCAAGCCCTGGGGATAGCACTGGAGCTTCTCCAGCCACAGAGGTGCAGCCCTTGCTCGGGCAGCTGACGCTGGCATGTTAAAGCTGACTGGAAAGGCGTAGGGAAGTACACAGGTTTCTACACACAGTCATATTTTTATTGTGCTAACTCGGCAAACCCAGTTGAAGCCCTGCTCCTGCATCCTATATATTATTAATCAATTGATTTCCTATAAGCTCATTATTTAGTTCGCTCTGACTTCCTCACAGTATGCACAGCTTTGCAGACCATGGAAGACAGTTCCCATCTCAAAGCGCAAACACGTCAAAAACGCCAAGTCAGGGAAAGGCAGGAGAGCAGCACAAGCAGCAAACCGGCGAGCGGCCAGGCCGCGGCACGCTCACGCCCGGGTTATCCTTCTCTTTTTGGTTAGGCACCCCAAGATCCCGAGAGCCTGTACTGTGTACCCTCCATCCCCTGATCCCCACAGTCACCCATTTCACCCGTTGCAGTTGTCTATGGCTGCCTCCAGCCCGCATTCCTCCCTGTGGACAGCCACTCGTGGGGTGAGCGGACGCGCAGAGTGCTTGTCAGCGACTCTGCTGTTGCTGCCGCAGGAAGTGGGGGTCTCCAGGGCAGTTTCGGGGGACTGGCCTGTACTGTGTACCCTCCATCCCCTGATCCCCACAGTCACCCATTTCACCCGTTGCAGTTGTCTATGGCTGCCTCCAGCCCGCATTCCTCCCTGTGGACAGCCACTCGTGGGGTGAGCGGACGCGCAGAGTGCTTGTCAGCGACTCTGCTGTTGCTGCCGCAGGAAGTGGGGGTCTCCAGGGCAGTTTCGGGGGACTGGTGACAGGGCAGCCGCTGTGGGGGACGGGGAGCCCCGTGCAGGAGGAGCAGCTGCCCTGGGGTGCGCGGGGGCGAGACAGGTCGCTGCGGGCCTGTGCCAGGCGTCGAGGGGCTCCTCTCCACGCCCCGTCCAGCTCCGAGTGGTAAACGTGCTTATTACAGTGCTAATGTCCTGCAAGTGGAATCCTACCTCTGAGTATATTAGGGTAATGAGTTCACACCTAACTAATGGAGACTTAATAGAGTTACTAATAGGCTGCCTTTTCCCCCCACGGTTTATGACCCCGCAGGCCG
>NW_010305114.1:6728-8960 GCF_000700745.2 Antrostomus carolinensis | reverse complement strand
CATGCAGCCCTCCTGCCTCAGGAGGCACCCGGCAGAGCAGCCTCTCCCACAGCCAAGCCCGTCCAAAGGCACTTCTCCACCGCTCCCCAAAACTGGGAGTATTCCGGAGGGACACGTACCTTTGCCTGTCTCCTGGCTGCTGCTCTCTTCTGCAGCGCTGTCTGTCTGCAGGTCCTTCTCGCAGGGGTTGTGTGACTGCAGGACTCCCCTGGCAGAGGAGCCGTGCCGCTCCAGCCCGTCTCGGCCCACCTCCCGTGGGTGAGCGAGTTTCCGCCGTAGGACTGTGATCTCCTTCTTGATCATCTTGGCCCGGCGGGACCGTCCTATGCTCTGCTTGCCAGCATTGACCTCATCCAGCCGCTCCAGCAGGATCTTCAGCTGCTCCTCCAAAGGCAGGTGCTTCTGATTCTCCGAGAGCAGCAGCCGCACATCTTCTGAGGGAACAAAGAGGAGCAGATGGATGAAAGAAATCAGGAACTCTTTGGAGCTTCTCTACCTGAAAGAGCACGGGGCAATCTAGGGTCCCTGCAGGAGGGAATTAGCTGACATGGTACCAAACGTGTGAACATGGGAAGTTACCCTAAAGGACCTGGAGAAGGAGCCCTGTGGGAAGCAAGGCAGTTGGGACTGCTGGGGAAAGCAGGCTGATCAGCAGCTTGGAGAATACCAGGGTTCCCATCGGCTGGGGCAAGGACATAGCAGGAAAAAGAAAGGGGGTTGTGACAGGAAAAACAAGAGTCAAAGGGATCCTGAAGCATCACAGAGCAGAGAAGTTCCCCTGTCTGAGCCCATCCCGTGCTGCAGCAGGGAGAGGGAGACCCTGAAAGGCTCTTTCTCCTACAAGCCGTTCCTGGCGGTGCTCCCCACTGCCCAGAGACAAGCAGACAACCACGGGGCCAGTGAGGTCTGGCTGAGGGGTATCAAGAGCTGTGTGGCAGCCAGCAAAGTCCACAGCTGGGGAGAGAGGGGGGAGCACACAGCTCTGACCAGGGGGAGTCTGTCCTTCTAGCCGGGCAGCACAGCAGGAGGCTCAGCCACTCGCAGCCAGTGCTGGGGACAGGGTAAGTGACAGTACCCATGTCCCAGGCAGCCCCCTGCTCTGACCAAGAGGAGGACGAGGGACCATGGGACTGGCAGGACACCCCAGATAAGCCACTGCCTAGAAACAACCTAATGGGGCTGGCAGAGCCCCCACCTCTCCAGGGAAGCAGCTCGAGCAGAGCCCCAGGTGCCCTGACTCTGCCTGGGCTTTACCTCCAAGTAATCCTCATACCCTGGGACAGAGGATGGGTACTCACCGTCCTCGATGTCCTGGACCTGAGCCTCTTCCACCGTGACGCAGTGAGGGAAGTGCATGCCTGTCTCAAAGTCAATGCCCATCTTCTCCGCCTGCCGGCGAGCCTGCCGGAGAACGGCACCTCCCTGCTCCCGCAGGCGGATCGCTGCCCGGTAGAAGATTGTGTCTTTGGCGTTGTATTTCAAACAGTTGTTGATAATCAGGTTGAAATCCTCCTCAAAGTCGTCAAAATTTAGATAGCGATAGGCTTCCAGGTTTTGTTTCATCGTCTGAAAATCCATCGGCTTCTTGATGTGATCCAGGTAGTCTGGGACCTGCAGGAGGAAAGAGCCAGAGGTAAGAGCCCGGGAGCTGTCAGTCAGTGTCACCTGCTCCAAGAAAAGTCATTAGAGGATTCAGGTATGGCTCCCTGTGCTCTGCCCAAATGCACATCGGGGAGCGCCGTCTGCTTTTGCAGCTTGAGGAACAGTAACGCCTCCGGACTAGGGAGCCCATGTGCTGTGCTCAGCCTGCTAGAGCAGACACGCACTCTGAAGTGTTTTTACGGGTCCTCTCCTCCTGTCTGTGGGCAGCTGGGATCCAGTATGCTACACCCTGTTCCCCGGGGCAGGAAGCTGCGAGTGCAGCCCCAGGGGTGAGCACAGACAAGTAAAACAACGGCCCAGGCAGCGGCGATGGCTGCGGGTGGGACCACACAGCCTCCTCCCCAGCTCTGCCGGACACCTCCATGCTGACCTGCTGCCGGAGCCACGCGGAGCCAGCACAGCCTTCCCCCACCTCCCCGGGCAGGGGCTCGATGGCAGCCTCAGGAATCATTTCCCTTGCCCCCAGCAGTGACAGTCTGGGGGTCAGTCCCGTTTCTGTGCTGTGCTCAGCCTGTCACCTAGCAGAGGCCTTCATGAGAGGACAGGTAAGAGCGTGTTCCCGCCAAGGGC
>NW_010305114.1:5933-6706 GCF_000700745.2 Antrostomus carolinensis | reverse complement strand
ACGTGTCACGGACACTGGGGAGTCGCCAGCAACGTGCAGAGGAAGAGCCAAGTGCTGTGCTCCTGCCTGGCACCACCTCAGCTCTTCTGCACTCAGCTCACCCCGGAGAGGCCTCGCTGCACAACCCCCCTGGGTGAGTGGTGCTGCGATGTGTGAGCCAGCACCGGACTGCCCGGGGGAGCTTCCGGACCAGAGAGGCCCTGGGCAGTCCTTGGCAGGAGCAAGGGACAGGTTTGAGCGAAGTAGAAATCTGGGGGAGGGGGTTCTTACTTCGTAGATTTCTGTTACCTCAGACAGAGGGACCGGCTCACTGAAGATGTTGCCCGTGTCCTTCTCCTGCAGCTGCTCGAGCGTCTTGCGGAGGAGGATGAGGAAGGGGGTCAGCTGCATTTCCAGTGCCACCTGCTGCACTTTGATCTGAAACGGAGGATGAAACGGAGGAACAGAGTGGGGCTGAGCCCCCTGCCCGGCAGCCAGGCAGTGGGGACAGTCCCCAGGGAGCAGCAGGGCAGTCCCGTAGGACAGCAACACCCTTCCTTGCACAAGGGGCAGGGACTACCCCTCACCCCATCTCTGGGGAGTGGAGGTGTAACACCAGCACCTGCACACCCCACCTCAGCCTTGCAGAGCAGCCACCTTTGCTCAGAGCCGCTGGTGCAGGGCGCAGCACGGCCGAGGAGACCCCAGCACACGCCCTGCCACGCTCTAATTTAGAATCCATGCTTATGCCCACCCCAGCAGCCCCCCGAGGAGGGGCAATCAATCGTTACCGT
>NW_010305114.1:0-5891 GCF_000700745.2 Antrostomus carolinensis | reverse complement strand
CCCTCAAGGTCATGGCGGAGGCGCTGCCATGACTTCAGCTGCTCCTTCAGGGCCCAGTTCTTATCCTCAGTGTCTCTCTGCGGGAACATCAGAGACCATGAGCTGACAGAAAATCTGTTCATCAGAAGATCTCCACCTTCCTGACTGTGTGCTGGGGCTCTTCCCTGACAAAGGGAACCCACATGGCTCACCCGCAGCGAAGGTCCTGGTTCCCCTGTTGTAACCTAGGCAAGTGACTGAGAAACAGTCTGACCTCTGGCCAGAGCTGATTACCTGCTCCTTGGTCACCAAGCCCTTAGGATGCCAGGAGGCAGACATCCCGAGCCTCTGGAAATACTCTTCATAACATGACTGACTGCCTGCAGCTGCCCAAGAGCACAGATCAACAATGCCAGGGTCTGTGCTGCTGCTCAGAGCTCCAGCAAAGGGCAACAGGACAAAAAGGGAACATGGCTCTGGTTGCTTTCACTTCTGGGGCACCAAAAAATGTCAACTTTTATTCTGCTGTGGCCAAAGATGAGCAGAAGCCGTGTCAACTCTTCTCCAGCAAATAAAAATGAGAGGGGGCAAAGGCAGGAGAAACCCCTGCCCAGTCACAGTCTTCAAGGGGCTCAGAAAGAAAGACTGAGAGCTCAGAAAAATCTTCCTCTCTGGCACCAGAGACTTCACATCTGTGAAGCGCTGACTAAGGGCTGAGGCAGACAGTGGGCTGGAAGCAGCACCCCCAGGGAGCGCTCCTGGAGCGGTTTCAGAAACTGGAAGTGAGGCCTTGGTTCCTTCCAGACTGCTTTGGAGATCTCTGGCCACCTCTCTCAGCACTCGCTGACACAGCAGCCTCAGACTAGAGCCACTTCTGACAGGTTTGCCATCGCCACCGGCTAAACGCAGGCACGAGGAAGGAGCTAACTGGTGCGTGGCAGCATGAGAGGGCAGGATTCCCTTCCTGTGGCAGGCTGCCAACACCATCACTGCCTGGCAAATCTCTGAGCACCGAGAGTGGAGGAGAAGGTGAAGCAGCAAAACCAGCTGGGGCTGCCCTTTCCTCATCCAGGACCTCGCACCCCTGGCCCCCTCCTGCGCCTGCAAGCCCCGCATGCAGCAAAGGCTCTGAGCCCACAGCTCTGAAGGTGCAGGAAGCACATGTGTGTGCAGCCAGGATTCCCTGCAGCACCCCAACGAGCAGCCCTTACCTGGTCACAGTTTCTTTGTGACTGCAGGTGTGTCTGGAGGCGGCGGAGCAGGGGGACACCGTTCCGGGACTGTCTCTTCAGAGTCCAGTAGCTGTGCAGCCTCTGCATGAACTGGCTCTTCCTCTGGATGGTTAAACGGTTTGTAATCTTACTGAGCCTGAGGAAGGGAGAGGAACCACAGAACTCAGCAATAAGGCTGTGGCAGGAGAAGCCCTGGCTGGGGGGATGGAGCAGCAAGGCCACCCCAGAGCAGCTGAGAAGCTCCTCGGGCAGAGAACACCCTTTCCCATGGCAGGAATTTCTGTAACACCAAGTCACGCAGAGCAGCCGCCCCCCTGAGTCAGCCGCAACGGGGACGCCAGGAAACATCCAGCCTTGCTGCTCCAAAACAGACTTTGCCTTTCTGCCTCCTGCCAGCTTTGGGCAAAAGCCTGAGGCAGGCTGGGGTACAACACAGCTGCACTGGGGGTCGGACCTGTAACGGCTCCCACAGCCCCCAGGACCCTGAGTGTTATGGCATTGCTATCCCAAAACCACCATTTACCCGGCTGAGGGCCACTCAGGGTGACAAACACCCTGGCCAAATGTCACCAGACGAACTCCAGCCCCAGTGAGCCTGTAACTTCACCAAACCTGGCAAAGCATGAGGAGGGAACAGGAGACACGAGCACAACAGAGCTCTTCTCTGAGCTAATGAGAGACCACCCTGAACAGCCCGAAAGACCACAAAAGGGATTTTCCTCCTGTCTCCAACAGCAGAAAGCCCAGAGGGGCTGGGACAGCCTCGTTCAGCAAAGCCTGACAGAGGTGCCCTGCTAGTGAGGAGCCAAAGGGACCAACCCCCAGCATCTCCACATCTCCCAGGGACAGCTCTTCACAGGGGATGACCCGACCTGCATCATCCTCAGCTGAAGAGGCTGAGGAGAGCAGCCTCACGTGCCCCCGGCAGCCAAGCACAGCTCCCACAGGAAGGCATGTGGCATTCTGGCAACAGCCCTTGAAGAATAATTAATCCCAACAGGAAGGCCTGGGGAGAGGTTAACAGCTTCTCGCTCAGTGTGGGTTTTGCTGCGAGCGCAACGATAGCAGCAAGAGCCTACAGACCTCCTGCCAACGTGTCCACACATAAGAAAAGAGGCTCTGGCTACAGAGCAAGCCCCGAGTGAGCAAAATCATAAGGGCAGGACACAAACAGACCATGGGCAAAGCCAGCAGCCTTGTAGCAGAGACAGAACACTGCCCAGAAAGCAAAGCCCACAGCTTCTGTGCGCTGCCCTCCAACGATGCAGGAGACAGTCCTGAGGATCTGCAGGGAAGCAGCGGTCCCAGGTCCCTGCGCTGTCACAGCCGGCTCCATGGGCTGGCAGGTACGGCACCGGGGTGTCACGGGGTGTCACCCCAGCACAGCTCCTGCTGCGGGGAGGAGAGCTCAGCAGCTCAGGGCTGGTGGTTCACAACCATGAGGGCAAACGCTGCTGTGCTCAACCTGTGCTTCAACTGTGCGATGCCTGCTGCAGGGTGACAGCAAGGTCCAAAACTGTCCCCAAGGTGCTTCTACATGCTGAGGACACCCAGAGTTACAAACCATGCTGACAAACTCTGGCAGGGCTCCTCGACACTCTGGTTTCAGGATGTGCACGCCAGCCCAACAATCAGACCAGAGACAGACACACACACAGTAGTTACACCTCTAACTGTGGGTGTTTGCACCTTCCCCTGAGCCCTCAGGGTCAGGGTGTGACAGAAACACAACCCCTGGCAAGGCCTCAAGCACCTTCCCTGCCCTTGTGCTGTGAATCCAACCTCAGGACAGTCATTCTCCTCGGCAGGCAGGAGCCCTGGTCCCCTCCAGCCACCTCGCAGGCAGCCGTGCAGAGGCTTTGCCACCCGGCCCCGCTCTGACAGGCAGCACCGGGGCAGAGCTGCTGCCTGCGACTGGCACGAAACACCGAGGAAGCGCAGCCAGGGGCCAGCGCTGCCGGGATGGGTGAGCTGTGCTCAGCAGGGCACAGGGATCCCTGCACCAGCCCTCTCCGCTCCAGAGCCAAAACAACCCCAGGGGTCAGCCCGTTTCCCAGGCCTGAATCGCTCCCACACTTCCCTCTTCTCCCCAGCACAGCCCTGGGAGAAAACAAACCTCGGCAGAAAGATCAGCCCCCTCCTCCCTCCCCGGTTTACTCCGGTGCCTGAGGTCAGCACAACAGAAAAGGAGCTCTGGGAACCCCCAGCTGCTTCCTGACACGTCCGGCCAAGTTCTTTCTCTGCCGTTAAACTAACAGCAGCTATTTCCTGCCCCGCTGCGGGCCCAGACACCTTCGCGGAGCAGCGCATCGTCCTGCCTCTCTGCAGCACTCCCAGAGGAAACCACCACCTCGCTCTGCAAGAGCAGAGCAAAAAGTACCTGTTTGAAAGGCTATGGAGGGAAATGAGATAAGGGGCACATGGAAAGGGAGAAGTTTCTCCATGGCCAAGGGAGAGCGGTGGGTCGTACCTGTGCGGGGGGATGCAGGGCACAGAAACCACAGGCGCCGCAGCTCGCTTCTCCGCCAGGATCTTCCGTGCCTTCTTCATCTTGATCCTAGACTTGGCCTTCGCTTTTTTAACTTTCTCAGAGCTCCATCCCTTCCCCTCCTCCTCCTCCTCTTCATCCTCCTCCTCCCCCTCGCTGTGGGAGAGGGCGGGAAGCCTGCGCACGGAGCCCGGCGGCGTGTGGATGTCGCAGTAGGCGGTTTTGCGCACGCTGAAGGAGGTACCGTTGGCCCCCGTCTCCCGGACGGGCTCCATCTTCATGTACAGCCCGGCCTGCTGGGCGCAGGTGACATGGAAGGCGTTGTAGCAGTTGGCTTTGTGACACTGGATACAAGCCCCCGAGCCACGCTGCTTGCAGATGTAACAGGTCAGCTTCCAGCGCGCGGGCGGGATGTGCTCGATGCTGTCGATGGGCTCCAGGAAGACGGTGTTGGCAAAGCAAACCTCCGGGATCCAGAGGGCACAGACCACGTGTGCCCAGCGCCCATCGTCCGTCTGCTTGAAGGCCCCCCCCTTGTTGGGGCAGAGGGCACAGTCCACGGCTCGTGAGGGCGACTGCAGGCACCGTCTGCAGAGCCACTGTCCCTCGGGGATGTAGGGCACCCCGTAGCACTCCTGATGCACGGCCAGGTTGCACATGTCGCAGAAGAGGATGACGTTGCTGTTCTGACACTCCCCGTCGTTGCAGATGCAGCAGACAGCATCCTCATCCACCAAGGCGTTCGGATCCCCCTTGTTGTGGCTCTCGAAGTAGGACTCCTTCTCCAGCCTGTCCATCAGGTACTCAAAGATCTCCTGGGGAATGGGGCTCACGCCTTCAGTCTTCCGCCGCTCGTTCATGATGTCCAGCCAGATGTAATCTTCCTCGTCCATGTCGTACTCCACCTCCTCATCCAGCTCCTCTGCCGACTTCTCAATGTACCTGGAAGGAAAGCACGGGAGGGTGAGGGCACAGCCAGCAGGGGCTCAGAGCTGCTGATCCCTAAGTCCTGCAGGCCGTGGCTTAGAGAACATTTAAACACTACAGCCAAGCTGGAAGTCAAAATAAAAACCAAGGGCAAGGCAGGAAGGTGCAGCAGAGGCGGGTGCTGCTGCGCCCTGAGCCGCACAGCGGCACAACAGCGCGTCGGGCGCGACACAGGTGAAACAACCCTCGTGTAACGGGCACGGCACGGGCCCTGGGGACTCAGCAGGGCAAGATGGGAGCCTGCACCAGCCAGAGAGCAGGTGCCAGGTGCTCTGGAGACAGCGGCCTCATGGCCAAGACACTACAGCAGCCGGGCACGGAGGCACCACGTTTCGTTAGCTCTGGCCAGGGCAGCTGTGCCCTCTCTTCACTGCCAGCTGTGGGTGAGGGGATGTTCTTCAGAAAGAGCTCGAGCCCCCAGGCTGCTGTTCCAGCGGCTGATGGCAACCACCCCCCGCCATGGCAGTGAGGGCAGCACAGACACGCCGAGGGAGGTTCCTTTTCTAACACCCTGACACAAAATAACTTCGTTATCCTGTCCCTGGAATGCGGTGCTGGTTTCTTGGGGCATGTGGCAACTAGGACGGCGGGGTGGCCACACAAGCCTTACTTTGCTTCACTATTAACTCCCTGCCTGAGGTGTTATTTTGGGCCATTGCCCTTCCCAAACCACTCATGGAAAAACCGTGGGACCACAAAGACATGTCAAGCCCACAAACAGACACGTCTCACGGGTAAACCTTGGTGCTGGGGACTCTAGAGCTGTCCCACAACACCTCACAGAGCGGTGGGGAGGGCAGGAGGGCACAGGAGGTTTTTTGTTATCACTGCTGTCTCAGCCAGGAAAGAACACAGTGATCCAAGTGCCGGCATCGACCCAAGCAGCAACCAAGTGCTCTGCAGGCACATGGACCCCTCAAAATTGGGGTTCAATGCCAGACAGAGCTCTGAGAGCCTGAAGCCATGGGGTGGCCAGCTCCATGGGACCCAGAGTGGCAAACAGGAGCCATTCCCATGAGCCACGGACAAGCTGCCTGCAAAGAGCAGGGCCAATTCCGCCTGCAGATCCCAGGCATGAGCCAGAGCTGCCCGGGAGGCTCCTCGCGCCCCGACTGTGGACAATACCTGTAGTAAGAGGTGGGGCGAGGCGGGGCGTCCGGGGTGTCCTGCTCCAGCTCCCGGTACACCACCTCGGGGAGCTTGGG
>NW_010305113.1:0-3443 GCF_000700745.2 Antrostomus carolinensis | reverse complement strand
AAAGCCAATCAGCCCTTCGCCAGCTTTCCCTCCTGCCAGGCTGATCCCGCGCCGAGATGCCGCGTGGAGTTAAGCTGCTTTAGCGAGGCCAGGCGAGGGCAGCCAGGGGGCACCAGGACGGCTGGTCGCATGGGTGGGACACCTGCAGCTGAATGCCAAGGGGACAAGCTAGAATACTTGGGGACTCTCCCCATGCCCTGCATCCCCACTGTGCTGCTGGCACAGCCCAGCCAGTGAGCGCCGCAGCCGGGCACATCACCCAGGCTGCCACCGGCCAGCTTCATGCCCGGCTCCGCTTCAGGACACAAAGGCAGGGATGTGATTTCCGTCTGTCCCCGTCCTTGATCCCTGCTGGCCCTCCCAGCCCAGCTGGCAGCACAGAGCGCGGCAAAGGGCTGGTTAAGTGTTTCTCCTGCTGTTTTTCCTTTGCAGGGCTGGGAAGCAGAGACGTGCTGCAATACCCCAGACGAGGCTGCTCCCGGGGCATTTCCGGATGGGAATCTGGCAGCAAAGCCTGTGCTTGGGCCCCATCCAGCCCGAGCTTGTAAAGCCCCACGACTCAGGGAGGAGCACGTCTGTGCTGGGGTGCTGCTGGCCCCGGCACAGGGCCCCCCTCACGCTCCCCTTCTAGGGACTGCAGAACCACTGTTTTTCTGTGACAGATGCTGTGAGGAGAAACTGAGGCACGGGCCAAGCCTGGCTGTGTTCTGGTCTCAGACTCACGGAGTGGGGAGGGGAAAAAGTGATGCTCTGCAGGGAGCTGGGCATGCTGTGCCAGCATTAACTCCTCCGGCCGCCCGGGTTTTAGCAGCACCAGGGAGCCAGGGATTTCACAGCCCAGACACTGCCTCTCCCTGTACTCCTGCCTGTCCTCACCGGCTCAGCCAGAGGTAGGGCTCTGCACCCCGACTGCTCGGCCTCAGCAGGTGTCTCCCAACCTGGGGACAGTGGGGGATGTCCGTGCCAGGTGGGGACACAGCGCCAGGCACAGGCACTGTGGCCCAGCCTCCAAGCACCCTCCACTCGAGCGCCTTGTCCAAACAGGTTGGGCTTGGCCAAACCACCTGAATTTTCCACTGAAAAAATGTTTCCTCGGGAAATTCCCAAGCAGTTTTCACAGAAGGGGCAGGAGCAGAGGAGGAGGGGGACAGGAGGGGACATACACCTCGGCATCCCACCAGCATGGCCCTGGCCCTGGGAAGGAGCAGGATGCCACCCCCACGGTGGGCAGGGACCGATGTGGGGTGACCTCGCTGCATCCCAGCCCCCTAGGGACCACACAGGCTTGATTTGATGAAAGGATGCTCAGCCTCCCCGCCAGCCAGCCACACACCTCCAAACTACTGCTGGCTCCCACAGCTGCCACTCCTGCGAGGTCCCGCTCCCCGCGGCCACACAAGCCTGGGCAGGGGCTGGCAAGATCGGCACTGGGCACCATGCCCCCACGGGAAGCCTGAAAATCACAAAATCCCGGTAGCCAAAAGGGCCATGGCAGGGACTTGCTCCTCACCCTGGCCTCAGTTTCGCCTTGCCAGAGCTCACGGGTGCCCTTGGCACAGCCAAAACCATCTTGTGCAGCCCCAGCAAAGCCTCCAGGAGCCGCTTCTTAACTGTTCACCAAAGTGGCTCTCGGTAATAAGTTAACCTGGTAATGAGACCCGTTGCTGAGACAGATGCAAATGATTGGGAAGTGCTCATTAGAGGGGATGGAAAGAGGCACTTAGGCCCTGAGAAGCACCCAGCCCTTTCGAGGGCTGGCCCTGCGCCGTGTAAGAGCCCATTTTACAATAATTGCTCCAGAGGAGGAAATCTATTTGGATTCATCATAAAGTATTTATTAACAAGAGCTGCTCACCAGCATAGTGTGGCCAGGCTTCCTGGCCTGCTCGGTGAGTCCTAACCAGGCTTCCCCAGCCCTGGAGAGCAGCACTGCTGTGCTGGAGGGGGAAACTGAGGCATGCCAAGTGCAGGTCAGCAGGCAGGAGCGCAGCAGCCGCTGCAGCTCCCAGGAAAGCAGCCGGGGATGGTACAAGCCGTGCTGGCCTCACGCTGAAGCTGCCCGTGGGACAGAACATGCTGTCATGACCACACTCTCCCCAGCTCCCGGCAGTGGCAGCTGCCCCAGGGTGGGGACTACCCAGCCCCATGCTTGCTAAACCCCTCTTGCAGCCTCTGCTGGGGCACAGAGCCCTGGTGCCTGGGGCAGCCTGGCTGGCACCACTGGCGTGGGCGAAGGTGAAGGCAGGACACAGCGCAACCTCCCCGCAGCTCCTCTCCCTAGAGCCTGGGGCTTTTTTTTTTCCCCCAGAGCCAACAGCATCCTCCAGCCAACACCCATCGTGGCTCAAGGCTGTGGATGTGCTGCACCATACCCACAGCGTGCTCTGGATGTGGCCACCCTGTTGGGAGGGTCAGGCAGGATGGATGCGAGGCCAGAAAGTAGCTTCCCACGCTGCATTTACCGCCTCGATGCTCAGTCCTACTCAGGATCAGACCGGGAGGCAGCAGATGGGATAGTAAAGCACCCAGTGCTCACCACGCACCCAGGACCATGGTGGTCCCAGACTCCTTGTAGAGCTGCCCTGGCGCTGCTCAAAACCACCCTCAGAGCCATGCCGGAGCAGGCAGGTCCCTGCTGCCCCGTGAGTGCTGCCAGCACCCTGCGCCGGGCCGATGCCCACCTGCCTGTGCCTACGTGCCGGAGTGGGAGGCGATGCTGATGTTCGCCCTCGCAGGTGGTGTGGCTGGAAGCGCAGGTGCGGGGAGCGCGCCAAGGCCGCGGGTCACGGGAGGCCGCGCAGCGAACCTGCCAGTTGCTTTGGAAAAGGGCAGGAAGAAAAGTAGCTCTTTGCACCCCCGGGCTTGGGTGCCAGCGCTGCCTGGGCCTGTGCCAGCCGGCATCAGCCCTCCTTAGGGCGGCAGCACCACGGCAGACGGCAGCTCAGGTGGGCTGAAGCTGGGGGGGGCTTCTCTGGCAGCACAGTATGTGCCCCAACCCTGTGCCCATCACCCTGCCTCTGATCCACCCACATGCACTCTCACCTTCAGCAATTGGTCTCCAGCTTTGCTAAATACACCCCAAACTGGTGCACCCAGGGTGCGGGGAAGGGGTAAGGATGTCCTGGGAATGGTACCCAGCAGCAGCACAGCCAACACCAGTGGCACAGCCAGTAGGGTGCTGGGGAGAGACACTTGGCAGTGAGAGCGCCCAGGGCCACTCGCTGCCTTCCTGCAGACTCACTTGGATCCCCCAGGTGCCTCAGTTTCCCCAGGTGCTGTCTCTGCCCACCCCACTCAGGGTGCAGGAACTGACAGCTCAGCTGCTTCCCTGAAGTGACCCCACCTGTCCGCAGGGTGCAGCAATGCCTTTCCAAAGATGGGGAAACTGAGGCATGGCCATCCTGTGGAGAGGCAGGATGCAATGGTGGCTGCTGGGGTCCAGG
>NW_010305112.1:0-3847 GCF_000700745.2 Antrostomus carolinensis | reverse complement strand
GCGGGAGCCGCCACGTCCCGGACAGCCCGGAGACGGGCACAGCGCTGCGGCCCGGCTCTGCCGCCGGAGGGTGCGGGACACACGGGACACACCTACAGCTTCACTCGGGACGAAGCTCAACGGTCTTCGGGGAACACCTGTCACGGGACCGGGCACGGAACCGGGTCGGACCTGCTGGTCAAACGAGTTTCCCCTTAGCGCCGGGAAAAGTAGCAGCCAGGAAGAAACGCGTAATTAAAATCTCTGAGGAGAGTAAAGGCTGCCGTTTCATACATCTGCACTGTATGTCCTCCAAAAGAGCAGGATATTTGTGTTTGTCAGGGATTCAGAGGTTACCAGAGCCCGAAACGGGGATCAGGGGTTTATAGAGTCTGTGTACACTCCTAATCTATTTCCTAACACATTCTGATTACACAAGAATTCATTAGAAAAGTCACGTTTCTCAGTGAGTAGCAGTGCTGGGATACCGGCTACTTCTGCAGAGCGTTCTGACTCAAACACTAATTTAAGTTGTTCGCAACTCTCAAAGGCCTCGCAGAGAAGCACCTTATTTGCAGAGTGATTGACAACATAAAAATACTTCAGTGGAAAAAATGAGAAACAGAAAACATAAATTTTGTCATTAAATGTGCAGTAAGTCAGAGGTGAAGTGAGGTGAATTCCGCAATAGGGAGGTTCATATATAGTTATATATGGATAACTATACATTTGGGATTTGTCCATTATGTGCTAGTGACCTTTACAGGAACAACTGGCACTACCTAAAATATATTTATTTTGAGTTTTTACACTATTCCTTACACTTTAGCAGACACAAAGCATAGAGGAAACCTAGAAGAGCCAGACAGGTTTCTAGGTATCTTTTTTTTTTAGGAATGCCACTGGACAAGTGGTAATCAGGGAACAATTATGTGATCATTTTTTCAGTGAAAGTTAGACCAGTTCATTATAAATGGTGGCTCTTACTCCCTCCACTCTTTTGGAGTGATTCTGCCAACAGGTGACAAGCCCCACTCAATTCCAGCTTGTGTGAACACCTGTAGGAGCATAAAAATCAAGATTATTAACTTTGAAATCAAACAAATCTTCTGAGAGAGGGCTATTTCTATTGTTTTCAGTTTAGATTTCTTGTATTAGAACATGACATCTCATTCATCTTTTAATAAAGCAAGTGGAATATATTTATATTGAATAATATTTAAATATTTCAGTTTTCTATTTCAAAATATCTAGCTTTAGAACAAAGAATCTGGAATGTAAAACCCCATTACCATACTGTTATTTTCATCTGTAAAATTTTCTGCTAAAACCTCTACCTGTATAGCTTAGAAATACCAAGTAGAATAGAGAAAAAAAAGTAGTTTCTACTACATTTTAAAATCAAGCAATAGACTGACATAGAAATTTGTCTAACAACTCAAAATATGAACTCACACAACTTCCACATCTATCACATTACTATTCACTTGTATCAAAAGCTCCTAAATTCTGACCATGCAAGTTATTTCAAACAAGTAAGCCTAACAGCTTACAAGTTTACAGCTATAGTCACAACAGAGTGGTGGAAAAAAAGGACAACTTACATATCCCCAGACAGCAGTAAAAACTATGGCTCCCCCGAGGAGTACCAGGTTTCCATATTTATCATGGAAGTTGGGCTCATATTTGCGATGAGCTTGTCTTACTGCAGTATGCTGAATGCCACGAGCTAATGAATGTTAAAGAGAATTAGAAGTATAGAAATCAACTAAAATATACATTCAAACCATTCACAATCCTCATTTCCCACAAACAGAGAGGCAAGCATAAGCATTAAAAGGCTTTTAGAAAAGCTGAAAAAATTAAACTTTTGGACTTAAGAGCTTTGGAATGATTCCAAAACACACAAAAAAAGCCTTGCATTTTGTTTCACTTCTCCCAATTTCTCTCTTGAAAATATTCCTGAAGTCAAATTCCAGTAAGAAAATCCTCTAAGTTACCTTTTTCATTAATATGTTTTCTTTGGGCCCTCAGTGTGGAATTTCAAGTACACTTTTAAGTATCACTATTTCTCTCCTAAAATAATTTGTTTAGTACTTGAAAGTTTCAGATTTCTATATGCAAATATCTATATATTGCCAGTATGTGTACCTAATATAAGCATTTTCAGGATGAAGTTCACCATCAAATTAAGGGGTTAAAGATAACGGGTATGGGTAACATCTTATTCCCTCATGATTTTTGAAGGGAAGGGAGGGAGGTGAAGAAGGAAGCGGAAATAACTGTGGGCCTTTGCATGAGGTAAATAGTACTGAATGAAACAAGGAGGTTATCTTCAGATGACAGCATGTACGCTGTAAAAGGTCTGAAGACAGAGTGACAAATCAAACAATCAGCTTCACAACACAGAGACTGTTTAGTGTATAAGGCATTTGATCAGACAGTGCTCTGTGCACGCAAATCGACATTACAAAATAGAACCTTTTAGTTTCTAGTCAATGGTTCGCATTTACCCACGCATGACTAGAGAAGATGATGGCAATACCTAGAATGCTACCGCATCCCCAGCACTCTGTGAGGCTATGCAATTTTTTTTAACAGAAAATAAAGAAGAATCTTGAACATCTACCGAGAGAAACACAACTAAGCACGTTTATTTTGAGTGCATGCACCTCAGGATAAGCACATCACGAACCCGGACCAGGGTTGAGAGGACTGGGTTAAGTACTGGGGATTCTACCAGTGAAGAGGCAACTTTACCCGTTAGGTTTAAGGGCTGGTCATGGATTACAAACTGCCACCTCGGGTTACAAAACCTGGATGTGCCTTTAGTCACTATCGAGGAGGAAAAGCACCGAGGAAGGGAACCCAAGGTCAGGTCAAGTAAAAGCAACTAGGAGGTAAAAAAAAGCAGAAAATAAAAAAGGACAAAAAGCAGCAGAGGAAGGAGGACAAGGCAGCCACCCTCAGCTGCCCTCACAACGCTCCCTCAGGGGCTGTTCAGGGACAGGGGAGGCAAGAAACCGGGGAGAGACCCCCAGATTAAACCGCCCACTCCCGAGAAACACCTCCAGCCCTTTTCTCCTCCAGAGAGCCTCTTCCCTTGCTTACCGGTGAGGTTCAGAGCAGCCCTCGCCACGGGGAACATGCTGACAAGCGGGGTGAGACCCTGCCGCGGGTGAGACACCGGTACCCTTGCCGAGCGGTGAAAAACAAAATGGTCGCGCCGGAAGTGGCCGCTGCACCGCGCCGCTGAGCGCAGCCCTGTGGGTAACGCAGGAAAGGCACCGCCGCGCTATGGCTGGGTGCGAGCGGGGGAAGCTCCGTCACCGGGAGAGACAGGGGCTCCTCTCCAGTTTACGGGCTCGGCAGTGTCTCTTTGCGAACCGCGGGGAAAGACGGGGAGGCGGCGCGGGATGAGGGAAGCGGTAAGAGGCTGCGGGAAGGAGCTGCAGTCGCAGTGTCAGGATGGCCGAGTGGTCTAAGGCGCCAGACTCAAGGCGTTCCGCGCCTTCCCGTGGCGGGCTGGGTATTCTGGTCTCCGTATGGAGGCGTGGGTTCGAATCCCACTTCTGACACCCCTTTTTCCCCCCCCTCCTTTATTTTTTTTCCCCTTCAGCCTGTGTGAGTTTAAATAAATAAGGCACTAATTGCTAAATTGCTAAAGCCAGAACTTTTAGTGCGAACAGAAATTGCAGCGAGGCTAGCGGCGCCAGAAATAATTTCCATAAGGTACGCGTCTTTGAATAAAGAAAGAACCAAACGTGAGCAAACCGGCACTTTTCTGTGGCGGTAACGCTCGGGAGCCCGTAACCCCTCACGCACCGGCTGAGGGCGATTGCGATGTCAACAATCTTTTTAACACACG
>NW_010305111.1:0-827 GCF_000700745.2 Antrostomus carolinensis | reverse complement strand
CAACTTCTATCCAATACCCCCACTTCCATCTGGGACCCCCACATCCTTCTGGGATCCCCATCTCCATCCAAGACCTCCACTTCCATCCAGGACCCCTACTTCCATCTAGGACCCCTACCTCTGTCTGTGACCCCCAAGTCCATCCAGGACCCCCACCTCCAGCCAAGGACCCTCCTTAGCAGCCACCTCAGTTCCTCCAAGTGCAGGACAGGGGCTGGACCCCCAAGAACCTGCACATCACCCCAAACCCTCCAGCCCCCCCCTCTGCTCCCAGCACAGGGCAGCGGTTGTGGGGTGACCATACAGGGACGGGTGGTTTTGGGGTCCCCAGGCTGGGAGATGGGGGGGTGCCACGTAGCCACAGCGTTTCCCAACCACAGGAACAGGAAGCGCAGGAGATGGAAACGGAGGGAGCAGGATATAATTAGCCCCAAATTAGGACTGGAATCCAGGATAAAGAGCCCGGCACCACCCGGCTCTTGCGAAAAACCACGACGCCATACCGGCAACTCCCGGTAGCCCCTTTGCAAGGAGGGTCCTAAAATAGGGGGGGGACAATCGTGCTCGCTTGAGTTTGGGGGCTCAGGACCGATGGCAGCGCCGGGGAGAGCGTGGTGGGTTCTGTCCTCGCGCAGATGCGGGGCCGTAACGAGAGCCGCGGCGGGGCCGGGATTATCAGCATCGGTGATGCCAACTGGGGAATCTGGTTTCTTGGCCGAGCCGTTGCTGGAGCAACCTCAGCGCTGGGATTGTGGGGCTCTTTTTAATTTGACAAGAAGCCTTTCTGTGCGCGGGGAAGCGGGTGGCCCCAAGGGGGGACTGGGCTC
>NW_010305110.1:370-696 GCF_000700745.2 Antrostomus carolinensis | reverse complement strand
AACCTCATCCACACGATGCTACGCCCCAAGATTTAGCTGCAGGGATGACCCTGCCACCACCACCGCCGCCGCCGCCGGCAGCTCTGTGGGTTCCCCACTTGCTGAGCAGCCCTCGCAAGGGGACAGGGCTCAGCCCTCCAGCTCTGCTGGCACGGGAGGAAGGGGTCACTGGAGGTGAGGACCAATGTCACACAGCAGCTCCTGACATGGGCTGAGACAGCCCTTGTGCCCGGTGAGAAATCACCACAGCGGACACCAGCACCCTGCCCGGCGTGAGGCAGCTCACGGCTCCTTCAGCCCCAAAACCCACCCGCCTTTCCCCAGCT
>NW_010305110.1:0-328 GCF_000700745.2 Antrostomus carolinensis | reverse complement strand
CCTCACGTTGGCACGGCACGGCACAGCCCTGAGCTGCCGGGGTCCCATCCCTTGTCAGGCAGGGACTGGCCGTGGGGCAGGCAGGGAAAGCTCGTGATCTGCCTAACAGGCACGAGCAGGGTGCCAAACCACCGCTGATTTATTGCTGAGGAAATGCTTAATTTAGGCAATGTATTTAAAGGAACTAATTAGAATTGTATTAATATTTATGGGCCTTATGGAGAAGCTGATAGTCGCTATTTGAGGGTATTAACTGTTATCTTATACTGGGCAGGACCGTCGTGTGTGGAGGCAACTTTAATTGTGGGGAAAGCAGCAGAGATCTCAC
>NW_010305109.1:0-673 GCF_000700745.2 Antrostomus carolinensis | reverse complement strand
GTTTCACCCCGTTTATTCCTCGTTTCCACACCGTTTCCACCCCGGTTTCACGCCGGTTTCACGCCGGTTTCACACCAGTTTCACCCCGTTTCCACGCCGTTTCCACCCCGTTTCCACACCGTTTCCACGCCGGTTTAGTTTCACACCAGTTCCACCCCGGTTCCACCCCGGTTTCACGCCGGTTTCACACCGGTTTCACCCCATTTATTCCCCGTTTCCACCCCAGTTTCACCCCAGTTTCACCCCAGTTTCACACCATTTTCACCCCGTTTTCACGCCAGTTTCACCCCGGTTTCACCCCGTTTATTCCTCGTTTCCACACTGGTTTCACCCCGTTTCCACCCTGTTTCCACCCCGGTTTCACCCCATTTATTCCCCATTTCCACCCCGGTTTCACCCCTCTTTCACCCCTTTTTCACCCCTTTTTCACCCCTTTTTCACCCCGTTTTCACCCCGTTTTCACCCCGGTTTCACCCCGGTTTCACCCCATTTATTCCCCGTTTCCACACCGGTTTCACTCTGGTTTTTCAGGGAGACCCCACGGCTGTCGGAGGAGCTGCTGCCGGGGGGTCTGTCCCGGTGCCGGGGGGTCCATCCCAGTGCCAAGGGCTCCATCCCGGTGCCGGGGGGTCGGTCCCGGCGCTGGTGTCTCCATCCTGATGCCGAGGGGTCC
>NW_010305108.1:7223-13198 GCF_000700745.2 Antrostomus carolinensis | reverse complement strand
GGTGCGGGACAGAGCGTGGGGGGACGCCACTGTCCCCGCTGCCCTGAGCGTGGTCATTTGCTGAGGATGTTTCCGGGAAGGCAGCCGGGCGAGACCCGGGAGCTCCCCAACACCCAGAACCCAACCAGCACCTCGGGTGCTGCCTCTCACCCTCCTCTCTAGGCAGCCGCCGTTGCAGCCCACAGCCAGCTCAGCCCTCGTTGTGCTGACAATAAAGTAGCGTGTACGTATCAAAAGTGCGGCCCGTTCAGCTCCTAGAAGGGCGCTGGGACGGGCTCACACCAGAGTTCCCACATCTCCCGTCGAGGCAGGGAAAGTCTAAAACCTGCAGCTTCACCAGGCGCTTCTGACTCCAGCACATCTCACCTGGTGCCTCCCCTCGCTCCAGGGAAAGTGCTTGGTTATCTTTAGCTCATTCTCAGCAACGTTTTCTCTGACAATGGAGCATAAGAGACAGAGGAAATGAATTGTGTGTGACACTGTGACAAAAATCTCCCATCCCAGTTGTGCTTCAACTTTGATATCCTCTAACCCCTTCCCTCCACACTACACAATAGCAGTGTCCAGCTGCTGTCTGAACAGTCACAACTATAGCTGTTTGGGTTAATTTCCTGCTACTCTCATTGTTGTTACAGGACATTTAATGGGGAAAAAGAGCACTGGAGATTTTCCTTATGTTTATGAAGAAGAAAACAAGACACCGTTTTCAGCATTGCCTGAAAATATCAAGCAGTTGGAAGACTATCTGCAGTGGGAAGAAATCTCGAAATATTTGCTACGACTGCTGGAAGGGAATGAAAATAAAAGTGCTCACTTTTTAAAAGGAGAGCTTCCCTGGTACACCAGGAACACCTGGGAGACAGATGACAATAACAGTTGGAAAGATGTAAGTAAGATAAAACCTGTAAAAACACTCCATGTATTCAAATTCCGTTTTACAGTGACATATCAGCTTCCTCTCACTTGTGGGTTGTCCAGAAGAGTAGCCAAACCGCATCTCATACACTAGTCATTCAGAAAAGTGAGATTCTGCTCTTGACTGCAGGTTGTCACTCACAGACTGTATTTTTTATGAATTAATTTGCTCCTGGGCATAAACTCAGCAAGCATTAAGCAGATTTTAGTCTCTGGATTTTCTTCAAGTTGCTTGGTCCCTCCATTCTTTTCTTTTCTAGCACTTCATGCTCAGATGGTCACATCAGCACCAAGTTCTGTATTCACCCAGCGAAAACAAGCCAGTGTGAAAAGCAGGGTGACTGTTGAGGGCAGGAGGAAGGCACAGTGTGTTGTGCATAAAGCCGCACCATGGTCACTGTCTCCCTTGGTCGCCGTTCTGGCTGTTGTTGTCTTGTCTGGCTTGTGAGGAACCGCCACCAGTGGATAGAGCAACTGGGTTTGAAAGGTTCCTCTGGTCCCAGCTTTGTCTTTGCCTCCTGCAAGTCTTTCCCCCCAGCTAATGGTGCTGGCCACTGCTGTGGTCACTTGTGGTCTTGCAAAATGATTCTGTGGCTACTGTTAAGCTGTGTTGTGTGCCTCTTCTTCCCTCAAGTTAATGCGCTTATTAGCACGATTTCACAAGATAACAAGGCTTTGGAGCAGATTCACCCCTATTCTTCTGGCAAATCCTATAAAATACACTGGGTAGGATATCAGTGAGGTTTTACAGACTCATCAGGGTCCACGTGACAGAATGTAAACTGCAGGATTTACTAGAATACTCCTTTATAATGCATCAGGTACAGTAATAGTGATAGAGCTGCAGAACTCTTTTGGGTGACATTGAAACAGAATAAAAAGATGAATACACCCCCTTGAAGCCATTAATGAGAAGATTTTTTTTTTTTTCTTCCCATATCCTTCTGTAATATGATGTAATTGATATTCCTGGGCTAACTTCAGCCCAGTCTCCCTCCTGAAATCCTGGAGCAGTAAAGTCAGCGAATACTTTGGTTTTGACTTGAATATGGGCAAAAAATTACCCATTCAGTTAGGCCATGATTGAAGTCTCTTACACCGCTCGTATGAACACTTCATAGGTTTCTTTCTGGCTATGGCTTTATGACAGTGATGCTTATAACTGTGATTAATACTATCCAAGAAGAAAACTATTTATCTCATCCCCAGCTCTACAGTGTGCAGCTTTGTAATCAAATCAGATGAACAAATTCCATTATGCTATGTAAAGAGGGAAGTATTTTGACTTCTGAAAGTGTCTGGTAATAAATCATACGAAGGCTGAAAGTTGCCTCCAGTAAGTTGAATCATATCCATATATGTGTACTTTTACCCTAAAGTAATATACATGTTTTTGTGGTCAGACGTTGAACATAGACATGGAATAAGGAGATTATTGCCTTAAATATCCAGATTTCTCCAATGATTAGTAAAAAAATGTCTTTCACGTGACTAAGATATACAACAACTTGCAGAACCTCATTTTGCCATAGAACCTTTGATTTCCAGCATTCAACAGTTACTCTGTCTCCATCATGAAGTAAAACATAATCATGAAAGTAGTGTGTAACCTGTGCTTTCCTACTGTTGGACACAAATGCCTGATTATACACAGTCTAGATAAGATACGATGTGGGGTTTTTCCTTTGGCTTCTGCAAGCAAAAACCCAGCACCTAGAAGTTAAGCTATATATCTTTTTGAGATCTGCCTTCCCGATGAAGACGACCTGAACATTGAAAGGAACACGCTTTACGTTTTTGAGGGTTGTGATAGTTACCTAAACATTTAAATAATTATAATTGTTATTTTTAATAAAGCAGGCCTTGTTTATTTATAAAGGTGGAATTCTAGTATGCATATGAAATTCAGTCATACATGTGCACAGTGATACAAGAGCATAAATGACCTTTGGATTTTGATTCTGTAGATTTTTCTGGATGTGAGGGGTTCCATGTTGCACAAACTTTGGTAAGACAACACCTTCGTTTAAGGTGCTGCTGTACCACAGCTAACAAAGGTGTCCATGCACAGGAGTGATGAATGTAGCTACCTGCCTCGGTGGAAGACGGCCAGGTAGAGCAGACTGACGACGATGGTGCAGTGCATATGAGGAGTCTGTACTTGGCATTAAATGCTTTTCAAGCCATATTGTGTTGAAATAGAAACTAATTCTAGGAGGAGCCAGATATCATACTTACAGCGGGTTACTGCTCACTGTGAAGTGGCCTGTTGGATTGAAGTATTGAAATGTGACCAAAAAAAGGTAAATCGTGAACCCTGCTGTCAGCTGATGGAATAGCTGTCCCAAGACCGTATCACCATCAAGGAGCTGTAGTTCTCATAGACTGAGCGTGCACTTGCAGAGATGCTAATGACGAGGAGTCGATCTCTGCATGTGCAACCCTGTGCTCCCATCTACCAAGCCTAAGCAAAGACAGGCTGTGTTGGAAACGAATGTACTATGAGGGCTTTATTTCATGGACTATTTCAAATTTAGCTGATTTAATTTTAAATTTGAATTTTAAATTTAAGATCAGAAATCCCCAAAACTAAAGGCTGCAGAAGTAAATACAGGTACATACTTCAGGTAACTCAATTCAGGGTCTTGCTTATGAGCTCAAATTCATCCAGTGCATTATTTACCACTAATGCTCACACTGTGCTGTACATTTCTCAAGAATAAAAAATTTATTTCTAAAAGACTCACCCAAAGTAGGAAAAGTGCTGTAATGCACAAATAGTTGAAAAAGACAAAAGACATGAATGTATTTGTTCTGGGAATTAGGCATAGGGTGTTGCACCCGAGTTACTTTCTTCTGTTTTCATTTAATACCAGGCAATCACAGAATCACAGGCAAATTAAGATCTTGCTTGCTCTTTATTCTGTAAATAAATTACAGTTACAGCAGTTAAAGATCAGAAGGGAAATCTTGCCTGCAAGTTGGCCTAAGTGTGAAAGTAAGTTGGAAAATAAGCTTTAAATTGTTTCTGTGACTTGGCTTTCTAACAGTAATGAGACACTATATAAATGAGATGGCAGACAGAATGATTTGGGAGAATGACTTTCCTCGTACTTTGGCAGTGGGTTATTACACTAACCAAGACAAATGAGGTCTGTTTTGGACAGATTAGGAATGTGTTTGTTATGTGAGCAGATATATATGAGGCTTATTAACTTTGTGAATGACTTTCTTCAGGACCAGTCTATACATAATATTTTTCTCTTTTTATTAGATGATGGACTATCTACTTCAAGTTGTGAATATGAAAGAGAGCACTCCAAGCTGAAAGGAAGTCTCTAAATCATTAAGAAATTGAATGCTTTCCGTAAGAGACTATATTTCACAAGCACTTGATTGTATCAGATAATCAACAAGGTCTCTTTTCTGTAAACAAGATTCCCTTTGTGTAAAATATCTAAATACACATATTCTCGTATGTTTCAGCAATGACTGAACTCTCTACTTCATTTTCAAGGTTGCATTTTCTCACTTGAATGGCTTTGATATATATATATATAATTGTCATGGAAGGGTCTTCCAATTAATTATATAATTTACCTATCCAATCAGATCATCTCTCAGTTCAAAACATTTTAACATTCGCAATAAACAGTACTAATAAAAAGGCTGAGTTTATACTTTTGTTTGAGTTAATAAAATAGAAATTGGCTGTGCCACAGCTAGTAACAAAGGAAACAGCAGGACGGTTCATTTTCCACTGCAGCTCTTCTCGAATTGCTCCCTGGTCAGTAATTTTTTTTCTGTAGAGGGAGGCGGACGCTGCCTTTCCAAGGTCTCATGTGCCAAATTTGGAGCGTGGGGTGGACTGCACATGCAGACAGGAGGGACATATACTGAGAGACACTGCCTTGCCTCCTTGTTTGACCCAGAGGTGTTGTGGCAGCTCAGCATGCTCCCACCACACACTCTGAACCACACATTAGCAGGTCTGGTACCATTGTACGTCCACATGAGATTAAAGGAAGGACATTGTCTCCCAGGAGAACAAGCTCGTGACACCTTTTGTGGAGCTACAGCACACTGTAGCCAAAGCAGTGCTCCTTGCTCACCCATCCTTCTCTGGGCTGGACGGTCACCTACCAGAAGCCCAGACAAAGAGATAATGTGCTACCACCTTTCCTCAGAGGAGAGCACTGATGGACCAGATTGTGTGGATGATAGGAAGCATCGTCTGTGCACAGCTCAGCACAGAGCAGGAGAAGCAGGTCTGGATACAGAGGTGACACTGCTCAGCACTGGTGAGGCCACCCCTGTGGTACTGTCTTCAGTTCTGAGCATCCCAGAACAAGAGGGACATGGATGAACTGGAGAGAGTCCAACAAAGGGCCACAACGGATGATTAGGGGATGGAGCATAAAGGGAGAAAACCTTGGGATTGTTGAGCCTGGAGAAAAGGAGGCTGAGGGGAGACCTTCTGGCTCTGTCCAACTCCCTGAAAGGAGGGTGGAGAGAGGTGGGGGTGGGTCTGTTCAACCAAGGAACAAGTGACAGGACAAGAGGAAATGGCCTCAAGTTGCGCCAAGGGAGGTTTAGGTTGGATATCAGGAAAAACTTCTTCAGCAAAAGGGTTCTCAAGCACTGGGACAGGCTGCCCAGGAAGGTGGTGGAGTCACCATTCCTGGTGGGATTTAACAGACAGGCAGACGAGGTGCTGAGGGACATGGGTTAGAGGTGGAATTGACAGTGTTGGATTCATGGTTGGACTTGATGATCTTCAAGATCTTTTCCAACCACTACGATTCTGTGAAAGGCGGCAACTGTTCAGCCCGGAGAAGAGAAGGCTCGGGGAGTCTCACCAACGTGTGTGAACACCTGAAGGGAGGGTATGAAGAAGGAAGGGTATGAAGAAGGGAGGGCCAGGTTCTTCCCAGTGCCCAGACCAGAGGCGCTGGGCACCTCTGCACATCAGGACACACTTGCTCAGCGTAAGGGCGGCTGAGCACTGGCACAGGCTGCCCAGAGGGGCGGGGGGGGTCTCCCCCTTTGAGAAGATAATC
>NW_010305108.1:0-7061 GCF_000700745.2 Antrostomus carolinensis | reverse complement strand
GGAGGGGCCGGTGCCTGTAGTTGCATTTTTCGGTACCGCTCGGCCGGTGCAGATTGAGGTGAGGACCGAGTAGTGCCCAGCTGAGCGCTGTGTCCTCTCGTTAACCCGCCGCCTTCTCAGAGCTGCGGGGGGAAAGGCACTGCAGGGCCTACTGGGTATAAAGTCAATCGGCTGCTAGTCTGCTACCTGCACACTTCGTCCTAGATATTCTGAGTTTGAGGGTAAATCTCAGTTACCTCAATGGACATCACAACCTATGCCAGCCAAAGGGAATACCCATTGTGTTTAATTGCTGTCCCAGGATTTTTATAACTTAAAAATATTTGTATTTTTCAATTTTGCCTCTCTCTTTTTGTCCCCATTTGCCACCTTGCCCAAAGACAATGCAAAGTCTTGCCAGGAGTTAGGATTAGCACTTCAGAAAAATCTCCCTGCTCATGTGGTGTGCCAGTCTCTCCTTCCCTCCCTCCCAGCCCTCTTCCCTCCTGGAGGAAGGGTCTGTGAAAAAAAACTATGTCAGAAATCTCATGCACCAGCTGGGTTCTGCCATCAAGTGGTTGGATTTTGGCTCAGTGCAGGGACAGACTGGGACAACTGTAACCAAGTGCTTTACCAGGACACCCAGAAGGAAAGCTACTCAGAAAGACAATAGCTAGGAGGAAGCCCTAGAAGAGCAGGAGAAGCAGCAGATGGCTCTTTCTGGGGCAGAGTGGAAGGCAGGCTCTCGGTTACCCAGCAAGGTACCGATTCCCCACGTTACACATCATGTGCAGCAGCTCAGCCCACGCTACATATCCTCAGGGATACTGGGCCATCCCTGGAAAGCTTTGCTCACACATTTGAACCAACCTTCCCCTTCCTACCCTTGGCAGTGATGAAGGTAGAGTGGAGGTAGGAGTTGAGAAAATAAAAGGGGCACCACAAAAGGGTGCTTGGGAAGCTGGTTTTAGTCTTTGTGTGGCCATACGTGCGTGTGTTGTACAGCCAAGAAATAAAACAGAAGAAGCCTGGCCCAGAAGCCAAAGCACTATCTGAAGACTCCAGAGATGTTTGTACAGACTCCGGGTGGGATGCTAAGCACAGGCATCTCCTGCTGTTAGGGGCAGATGTTCCATCTGCTACATCTGTTAGCACCCTTGGCCTCCAGCTATGAAACTGAAAGAGCTGGGGGTGTCTTGCAGAGCCTATGCCATATGTGCCAGGGATGGGTGGGTGGCTCACACTACCCAAAGGGGTCTCAAACGGCACTAGAGGCATGAGGTAACTCAGCTGTGCCAGCCCTCTCTGAGCTTGGGTGAGTCATGTTTCTCGGCGCCTCAGTTTCTCTGCATGTAAAATGTGACTCCCCTGTCCCAGAGAGGCATCAGATAAACTGGAAGGGTGTTTTTTAGGATGTTATGGGGAAGGATGGGAGAGCAGCACATTTCTGAATGGTTCACCATAAACTATGAAGCCATGAGCAATGGCAGGTTTGCTGGCCACACAAGCCACCCTGGTTTTTGAGCAGGAACAAGCTGCTGACGAGCCAGTCTTCCCGAGGAGCTCTTTGTTTAAAAACATTGCTTAAAACTAGCATCCCCTGGCTGACATTCTGGATTTGACCAGAGGCCTGTCTTTTACCCCTGCACCTGCCCCTTCACTGGAAAGGAGTCAAAAGAGGGATGTATGACCTACCTGCACTGGTCAGCAGCTGGAACATCATCCTCTGTGTTCACCCCAACACTGCCTTCTGTATCAGTAGGCAAAGCTTCAGTTCTTATCTCCTCTTGCCTCCATCCAAATTTCTGCTCCCTCCATTTAAACTCATTTGCCTAGCTGACTTTAACTGCCTTTCTACACAGAATCAAACATTTCAGTGCTGATTTCACAGTTCTTAGTGGGGCAGAAATGTCATATGACAGAGGGATGACTGCCAAATGTCAGACAACTTTCACATCATGCATTGGCAGAACACAGAGATGCTCAGAGAGATGAGACACAACATTCATTCTACCAGAAAAACTGGTAAACTGTTAAAAACCAGAAAAACTGTTATCAGAGTGACCAGTATCCTGGTCTAACCAGGTTTTCGTTCTGCTCTCTTCTGTTTGTTTTATTCCACCATTTTCTCCTATGACAGAATTTTTTAAATGGGCACACTGTGGTTGACAAACTGCTGACAGAAGGTGATAAAATCCCAAGGTTTATAACCCCTGTGGCATCAGTGACACACAAAGACAGAAGAAAGAACCTGAGTGTCCAGCCCCAAAACACTGTAGCTGAAAGGAAACCCCTTGAATTAATGCCTGTTGAAGTTGGACTTTATAGGATGTCCCAACAGACTGAACTGAAGAAAGATGTAGCCAGGAGCTTTGAACAGATATTTGAGATTTTTCAATAGTAACTAAATTCAGGTTCTTGCTTGAAATCCCTGTCAACTCTCCATCTTGCCTGCAGACAAAGACATATCCTCAACAGAGGAAGGGAAGAGTATTGCCCATGGCTCCAACAGCTCATAAAGGAAATTAAAACTGTGACTGAGCTCTGTCTGGCCTGCTATTCCAGAGAGGATGATAGCTTCTCCTGACCCCATCCAGCAGGGACTGAGGGGCCATCCTGGACACAGACAGTCTTGCTCCACTGGAAAGCAACTGAGCTGAGCTCCACGTCCAAACTCTCCTTAGCTTAAACAGGTCAGGTGTCTTTGCTAGTTTTCTTGAATACTGATAGGATTTTGAGCAGGGGTGGGAAGGAAGAGAGATTAGAATACACTTTCTGCTCAGAAACTGTGCCATTGAGACTGAGTTTCATGATGGCATTTTCCTCATAATTATTAATTCAGAGATCTTCAAAGTTCTTTATGGTAGTTGTGTTCTCCTGTGCAAAACTTTACACTTCTGTATGTTAAGCCTGGGATTTCTGGGCTGGGCAAAGACAGCCAGGCCTAGTGGAAAGACTTCTCATGAAAAACAGTCTACCTCTCTGCATTTCACATCTTAATGAGAAATCACCCCGGATTAACCTCATTTGCCAGCAGAGACACTGCTACAGATGAAGCAGATGCAGAGATGGTGATTTGATTTTACTTTTCAGAACTTTGAAGCAAATGCAAAGTGGACAATTTAACGGTTTGCATAATATAAAGAAATGTATCTCTATTCATCCTCTCCCCAGTTAAAAACCAGGAAGCTCAGACTGGTCATATGGGATGTACCTGGGAATGAACTAGGCTTTCCAAACACAGCTAGGATCCTAGCTCAGCCTGTTCACCCAGTGAAATACTACAGGGTAGGAAAGGGGAAAGAGCTCCTCAGCTTCTGACACCAGCTGCCCTCCCCAAGGCCTGTTTGATGATGGGGAGGCCAGCTGGACTGCAAGCAGACACACTTTGTCTTGCCTCCCATGCCCCACAAGGCTTGGTCCTCCTCACTCCTCATTTGCCCTGTGTTGAGAAGGGAGGTGTGGTACCCCAGGAGCAGGGATCTGTGCCCACAGAGGGGTAGCAAGGGTTCATCTTCACATAGCAACCCCTCCCAGGAGCCTCTTGGGGCAGCCCTCGCCGACTGCCCCATGTTCAGGACACTGAGCAAAAGACCAAGTTACTCTTGGGAAAACTCTAAGAAGTACTTACAGCTTCACCTGCCAAAGCCTACACGTTTCCATGAGTAGCTGCGACCACTGCCAAACCCTGTTTTACAAGTCCACCTCTCCCAAAAAGTGGTACGACACGGTTAACATAACAACATTCACCGCCTGCAACTGTCTCATTGCAAAGGAGTAAATTTCTTAATATTTCCACTGGCAGTCTTTTGTTGGTATTATTCTTCCTTAGAACTTCAGATGTTGCCGAAGCCAAATAGAGACACTAAAAATACTATCTTGCTAATACAATTTAAGCAAAAGAAGAAATAGATCACTCGGAAAAGGCCAGGCTAATAGCCTTAGCAAAGTTAGAGTAAAGAAGTGGTTAAGGATCTAGATGATTTAATCCAGTTTTAAGAAAAGGTTTTACAGTGAGCAATTAGATGCTGTTTAAGGAATTAATCACTAATGGGTCATTAACTCTGACTGCTATTGTACAGTTAACAAGCCGAGGCAGGATTATTAGACTCAGCACCCAATTAAGAAGGAGAAGATATTTACAACAAAATGAACAAATGAGCTTTTAAAATGGAATGGGACAATCTGAAATAAAGTGTAGGAACACAGAAAACTAGAGAGGCTACAAGAGAGATATGAGTTTGTATATGCCTCTGTCCCTTTATTTGTTTGAAAAATATTTAACGGCTGTGCCCACTTATGTTAAATAGCTATTTTTCAGCAATAAACTCATAGCTTTCCTTGAAGGACATGACTGCACACAGTTTATCCATTACAGAGTTCACATGTGCAATGCATAACGGAAGACCTGCTTAATATGTCAATAAAAGAACAATCACCATAGCTTGACATAATCTTCCATTTTTTGCTCGCAGGTATTGGAACAGGAGCTTAATAAAAGTGAACAGGTGTCTTCAGCTGCTATTTCTGCTGTCCTGTCATTGTGTTTTTATCTACTATTAGTCTCTGACTATCTCAAGTAACCAAGTGCCAGTGCTGGTTACAGTGCTGGGTCAAAAAGTCAGGGGGGTCTTCCCAATGGCTTCATGGGATGCGTAACTGGAGGCAGTAAAAATTCCTTTAACAACAGGGAACACAACAGTAGTAGTGTCAAAATGTGGAAAAGCACTGCTGAAATCTTGGGGAGTCACTTGTTAATCATGAGCAATAAGCACAGGTAAGAGCTTTTGGGCTGCAGTTAATATGCTCACGTGCAGGAGGGTTTTCAGTGTCAGAGCTGCAGCTGGACTGCAGCCAAGTAACGACAAGTGGGATTGTTCCTACCCCCGAGGAGGAAGAGTGTGCAGAGCCTGTGCGGTCATTCGTTAGCGTGTGTCCATTACTGACACAGCCCAGGGTGTGCAGGCACTTCTCAAGCACACCAAGAGACACCCTTCCCTTGTAGCCACCAGAGAGGTGCCTTCCTGCAAGCCCAGAGACCCTGGTGATGCAAACAAAGCTCACTGTCAAAGGACTGCTGGAATGAGACCTAAAAACTGGAGCAATACAGTTTTTGTTCTCCTCCTCTCCCCCTGGAAGTTTACTCAGATCTCCTTACTACAAGTTAGCAAAATGTTTCCCCGGTTCCAACAGCGACAGCACTTTCTTTGCCAAGGAAGCAAAGAGTGGAGTGCTGGGGAGGCTGGGCACCACCACGGACACACATACAGAAGCACTGACAGGTCCAGAGTCCAACGGGAGGGTCCGGCCCAAGCAGGGCTACAACCCCCCTGAATTCAGCAAGGACCACTCACTCCATCCCCCTGGACGAGCACAGCCCAGGGAAGGGAAGCCCAGGGTCCTGGGCAGAGCGTGTGCTCTAATCCAGAGAGGCAGGCTTGATCTCCAGGGAGGCTGGAAGAGAGGAAAAGGTGTTTCAAAATAGAGGGATTCCCATTATTATCTGTAAAACAAGCTTCCCAGACAATAGATAGGGGCTGCTGTGGAGAAGGCTGTGAAGGGATGTTTAGAAACTGCTGTCTAAGGTTAAAAAGCTCTCTGAAGTGAAGCTGAGCAAAGCTGACATACTTGTTTCTGACAGGACTCTTAAAAGATATGCACAGATTGTGAAAATATAATTAGACGCCAGCCTTTGTCTGGCCACAACGAGTGGGAAATGGTGAAAGGAGAGGTCTCCCAGTCTGCATTGAATCATTCCCAGGACACAATGAGGGCACTTGTGCGTCCTTCTCTCTTCCCTAATGAGAAACGTTAATTGCCACAACCTCCAGAGCGTGTAGAGCACCCCGTGCCCATCGGAGGAGAAGGGCTGTTTCACTACCGCTTCTCAGCCCCCTTACAGGCAGTAACGGAGATAATGTAAAATAAAGATGCTGCAGTTTTAGTTTTGGCAGCTTGGCGACGGGCACTGGGTGGGCGGGGGCCCCTTTGGGCTGCACTGGGCAGCCCCTGCTGACAGCTCCAGACCCCCACCCAGTGCCCTGTCAGCTCCTGCCCGTCTCCCCACGCAGGTGGCTTGGCTGTGAGGGCACAAGCCCTGCAGCGCCCGCCAGTCACCTTCTCCCAGGAGGCAGCCAGGGCCAGGGGACTGGCACTGATCCCGGCTCGCTGGGGCAAGGTGGGCAAAGCCCATCTGAAGCTGGGGTTGTCCGAGGAGGGCAGCTATGGGACTGGCCCATGGACTGACCCATGGGCTGCCGGAGCCCCGGCCCCTCCTCGCTGAGCAGGGAGCCCCTAGCTGGGTGTGTTCCCCACCACGGGGGTTGCAGCCCCCAGCTCCCCGCATTCACAGCCAGCTCGGGCAGTGTCCTCCTCGAGGTGGAGGGATGAGGGCCCATGGCCAGGCCTGTCCTACCGCTCTGCTCATCACAGGCAGCGGAGGGTCCGTCCCGAGCAGCCCATACAGGTTGCACAGTGTTCATGCAGGTCATGCCATTTAACGGTGCAAGAGCAGAAAACCCTCCCCAGGTAACGCAGGCCTCGGCTCCCAGCCACCTCACACAGCTCTTCACCCTACTGCAGCTTTTATTGCAACTAAAGCCTCCAGCCAAGGAGAGAGAGTAATAGAGATTTTTTTTTCTTCCTAAGCTATGATCAGGCCCCTAACTCTGCAGGGCATGTGGAAAAGGGAATTAAAAGGACCACAAAATACAAAGCAAGTCAAGGCGTGGGGAAAAGGCTGGTGCAAGGTACAGCCCTCCCTCGCCCGGCTGTCTGGGAGAGCCAGAGCACGGCAAGGACGTCCCTTGGTCACCTCAGGACTGGCCTTCCCTGCGGGTTTCTCCTGGGTGCTGAGTAGGGAGTTCAGATTGTCTGCCAGGGTTTGCCGATGGACTGGATGTGCTCCTTGGCCTTCATCCGCAAGGCGGCAATGCTGGTGTTGCGTGGGTCTGCCTCGTCCAAGGGGAACTTGTCCACAAAGGTGGCCCCGCACTGGTAAGGTGGTGGTGGCCCCATGGCTCCCAGGGGCTGCAGCGCATGGGTCACCGCTGGAGAGTTCAGGAAGGGCGGTGGCGTGTAGC
>NW_010305107.1:0-26676 GCF_000700745.2 Antrostomus carolinensis | reverse complement strand
GCACTGCGGTGCCCGAGGGGGTCAGGAGTTGTGACCCTAAGCAGCGTGACAGCAGCTTTCTGGCCCCGCCACCCTGAAATTTGTGTTTTCAAACAAAATTTTACACCTTCCGTTCTCCAGAAATCCAAACAGAAAGGAAAATTCCCAGGAGTTTTTTTCCCCTGGAAATCCACCGAGCAAATGAAGTCCCAGTTGCTCCAGATGAGTTAATAATTACACAGCCTTTGCAAACACAGTTGCTGACAGTCAAGGTTTTGCACAGCACAACCTCTGTGGGCAAACGCCTTGGGAGTGGGAGCAGGAGCGTGTTCTCCCTCCCTGTGCTGCCCACAGGTCATCACAGCTCTGCAAAACGACTGCCCCTCCCCTGCTGAGAGCACACCGTGGCCTTTGCAAGTTGAGACCCTTCACATCTTGAAACCAGGCAGTTTCATTACCTTTGAAGTCCCTTCCAACCTATAGCTTTACATAACTCTATGGAAAGAGAAGTCCTGGTTGAAGTCCACATTTTTAATGTTTTACTTCATTCCATATTCAAATGTGTACAACACCTAAAGGCAAACAGCTTGAACAGAGCACCGCTACGGCTCTTTACACCAAATGCACACTCCTAATGTGTGATCTCGGTGGCCTTCATCCAAACTCTCTTTAAGATGGGCACTTGCAATGAAGTCAAGACTCCTGTCATCCCTGCCTTTTGCATTGACGAGTGCTGCCAAACTGCTCCCTTGATGGTGACCAGCTGCTGTCTCATGGGTTTATACTCAGATGAAACACTTTTTGAGGGACAACCTGCCTCTTACTGTATTTGTGTATGGTGATTAACACAATGGGAGTCCATGGCTAGGATCTGAGCTGATGTTATAATGTATATAAATAATAATCCCACCAGTCTCATTTTCAAATCTCCAGTTATAAAACCACGGATTATAGATGCAGTGACTTGTCTCAAATCCCACAGATGCCTCTGGCAAAGCACAGAACTGGACTGTGGTTTCCCATCTCCTGCTGCAGTAAGCAAACCTCTGGAACCCATCATTGGTTTCTAGTCAGAAAATGGAGAGTGTTCTCCAGAGGAAGGATCTGCAACATTAAAGGCATCTAAAACAAGGCTATTCTTTAAAAGATCTAAGAAAGTATCTTCAGACCCAACCCACATCAAGATAATCAGACTGAAATCACAGAAGAATGTCAGTTAGCCCATGCCACAAACAAGCAAGTATCCAGACAGCCACAGTTGTTAGGCCTACAGTAGAAAAAAATTTTACAAACTTTGGCAATAAAATCAAAGCTGACAATGGTCATCTGCTTCTGGGTCAAACCTTCCACTGGCTTTTGTGGCATTTTGTTCTATATCCAAATATAACTCTACCATGGCCTCTAATGACTGGACTACTTCAGAGGTTTATGTAGAACCTAGAGGAATAAAATAGCTAAAAATACTCTGTCCTTGGGAAAATGGACGTTTTCTTCCTCTCTGTATAGCCCATATTACACTGTGTAGGCTACAGGAACTTCAAAATCTGTACAAGAGATTATGTTCACTGAGTATCACCCATAATGAAAAGATTTCTAAGTGTAGGTATTAGTTCTGCTCAATCTTTATCAGAAAGCCTCTTCTGTTACAGCTTTGGTTTTAGCCCCTTAGGGAAGGTCACAAAGTCCTTGGTATAAATGATGTAAAATAATAAGCATGGAACCAATTTTGGCACCAAGAGTAATTGGTGGGATGACTGAGTACTTGATTCGAGGCCCCATTAAGTGCTGACAAGTTTACAAGCCACACTTTATTACCAAACGTACGGGAATTTGGCAGTAGGGAAGTCTGAATCTGTTCAAGACTAATAAGACAAATGCACTCCTTCTATCCTCATCTCCTTTAAGACTATAACTGCTGCAGTCTGGCTTTCTCATGAAATTGTACAAACTGGAATACAAACTCAAAGGAGAGAACTCTTACCAGCAGCCTGGGACAACTCTCTGACACATCTGGCAGGAGTTTCACAGCCAAAACCGTAGCTGTTCTCAGTATCAGGAGCCGATGGGTTCCCAGGGCAACGGGGTTTCCAGCACTGAATGCCACTCCTTGGAGTCGGAAGGTGCAGATGAGGTCACAGAAGGGTAGTGGTGGCAGGACTGGGGGACGGGGTGGCTGCAGGCTCCACCTGGTGGCTTTCTCATGACACCTGGCCAGCCCCTGCAGGCAGGAAACAGGATTCTCCTGTTCATAAGCAACATAAATTAAGAACACAGATCTCACAAGTGGCACTATTCCTCCTGGAAATGTTTTAATTGTAGCCAAGTGGCTGCTTTTTGTGTGTAGGTGTGAGGAACTTACAGGGTCTAGGAGATGGCTGTGAACTCCTCACTTACAGAAGAGAAAAAGCAAATGAACCCACCGCTCACTGACAGTGACGTGGAGAACGAGTCTCAGAAGGATGCAGGTGCAGTGTTTGGTTACTAGCAGACTCACTTCAGAAATAGAAATGGCCAAAGGAAAGTCACCAGCACCCAAGAGGGATTGCTGTTGCAGCAGGCTGATCACCAGGTGGGAAGGCTTCCCTTCCCCAGGCCAGGCAGCAATGAGGAGAAAGGTGGCGAACGGGGATCCAGGGTGCCGGTGCCCAGAGACAGGAGCTGCCATCCCGGCACAGCTTGGAAGAAACAAGATGTATCAGAAGAGGGCTTGCCAGCTTCCAGGCAACTGAGCCAGCTGCCTCAAATGCCCACAGGAGACGTCAGAGCTCAGCACCTTGTGAGACCAGATCCTGTTTGAGCCCTCAGTTGCCCAGAAGGACAGGCAGGGCGTGTGGGGCAGGAGCTTTCCGAACCTGCTGCTGTCAGGCTGTGCTTGTGCACAGTAGTCAGGCTCCGGGTCTGCTCGCAGCATTTTGGCCTGACTTCCTAACTTAGCATAACGGTTCCTCTCCAAGATCAAAGCCTCCTTTGGCCTGTCACTTAGTCATTATAAATTAATTTCTTATTTTCCTTCTTATTGCAATTGCTGTAAGCTAGTCAGATATGTGAGACAATTTCTCTCTTTGTTTTTTGTTTTTCTGTATTTAAATAAAGTGTAATGCATTTTATTAAGTGTTACATAATAATTTTCCCTAATGGTTTCTCTAGTAGATGAGATCCTTTATCAGATATTTTCCATGGTTTCAAAATGACATTTGTCAAAACATCCTTATTTATCTGTAAAGGTAGCTCTGGGCATTTTTCTGATCCAGCAATAATAATTTATTGCCTATTTGGGATTAGGCCTTTTTAGATAGCTATTCTGCAAACAAGGTTTCTGTTCTTGGCTGTGAACTCTTGAAACACAATTCCTTAAGTGGAATCTGACAAAATTAATTACCTGCTATCAAGCCCAAACAATTATATTAAAATTAGTATTTCTCATAGGTTTTTGACAGTATTGACTTAAAAAATATTATAACTAGGAAATACCGACAGTTAATAGTTGGTTGCCATTTTCCTTTACATATTAGATTAAATAATTATGAATAAAATGCTGGCTGAATTTAACTGACAGTGCCAGCAAGGAGAATGGTATAATTGTTAATCCTACCTTACTCCAGAGGCAAAATGTTGTGAAAATGCCTGGCTGTTTTTTTTCTTGGTCTAAATTATTTCTATTAGGATGCAGACAGAATCTATATTTAATTTATTTTTTCCACAAATATCTGTCATTTGTTGATAATTCTCTAGAAGTTTTTGGATCCACAATGGCATGGCATAAAATAGGAGATAAAGATTTGGTACCCTTGACTAGATCATAGAATCATAGAATGGTTTGGGTTGGAAGGGACCTTAAAGATCAACTAGTTCCAATCCCCCTGCCATCAGCAGGGACACCTTCCACTAGACCAGGTTGCTCAAAGCCTCATCCAACCTGGCCTTGAACACTTCCAGGGAGGGGGCATCCACAGCTTCTCTGGGCAGCCTGTGCCCGTGTCTGACCACCCTCACAGTGAAGAACTTCTTCCTAATATCTAATCTAAACCTCCCCTCTTCCAGCTTAAACCCATTTCCCCTTGTTTTAGATGACCAAGCTAAGGCATATACAGTTTTTTCCAAACCACAATAAACCTATTTTCTCAATTTTTCAAAAAATAACAACATTTAGGATATTAATTCTTAAATACTTTGCTTAGACACAAAATAGTGTGTCTCATAGCTGTTTCCTTGTCGATTCCTTCAACACTTAATACACCCAAGTTAGTATAATCATATAGTTTGACACATCACTGAATTAACTGATTCCTTATGGAATGTAAGAAAATGCTTATATTTGAGGGTTTACATGAGTATCATTTTTTCTGCATACTACAAAATGCTGTGTTCCATTTTATGAGTTTCTGCCGTTGACTCTTATTCTGATGTATTTCTTATGCCAGACATTAAGAATGGAAGAAGTGAGGAAAACCTTAGTAGCTTCCTTCTACATCTGAAATTCCTTAGTATATATCAATTAGATTTTATCCTGGCAGAGAAGGAGAACAATTTATTAAAATCTGCATCTGACCTTTACATCCATCACAAGTGATTCTAAGAGAGACCATGTCATTAGTTTAGCGGCACAAACTAGGACCTTGTTGCAATGACAGGCAAAAGATAAGAAAGATTTTCTCTATTCCACAGAGCTACCGAAGAATAAATTGCTAGTGTGGTTTATTGAATATTTGTACAACACAAATGAGGGAACAACATAAAGCAACGTACCCAGAGATATCAGCATTATTAACCTAGCACAAGAGAAGGGATTTGCACTTATCTGAATGCATCCCTCACAAACCGCATATCAAACCATGGACTAAACTCCCCTCTTAGCTCCTGGTTCATGACTGGTGCAAGCCATGCCTGAAGTAGGCTGATCAGAAAGCTCTGTCTGCAGCCCCAGCACCTGGGGAAAGGAGGGGGTGATAAGGGACTCTCCGGACCCATCACTTTCCACTGCTTTGGTTTTAACACCAATAATCATGACTCAATGCTTTTCAAGTTTCTACTTGAATGACAGTATTATCATCTGTATCAGTGCCAACTTCTACAGCTCCGCAGGGGTGCAGGGACCACTTCTGGATCTACCTCAGAAGGCTCAGTACACACACTGCAGCACTGGCTGGCGTACTGAGCAGATGACAGCCATGTTGTCGGGGAATGATACTAGTCTGGATGGGTTTTGTACAGCATAGGCAGTCTGTTCCCAGAGCGGGAAGTTTATTTTTATCAAGATATCCCACATTGTAGGGCCATTAAGCAAAGAGGATCAGTGGGTACTGTCATAATGTCTCAAATCTTTGGTTCTACTTGTCTCATGAGTTCTTTTCATGGGATTTAGACCTATTTTTACCCTTTCTTTTGTCTTTCTCATACTAAAGTAATGCAAGTAAACCCATCATTTGAACAAATAAAGTCTGGCAGAAGGAAAAGGTCTTAATGAAGGAGCTGCAGCTGCAGGGCTGGTTGAAACACAGTGATGTGGGTGCCAGCTGGCTGGTCTTTCCCTCACATAGGTCTGAATGAACAGCCAAACTGCAAGCTCCACATTACACATCAATGCTAAGTGACACCCAAGAAGGGTACAAAATTACAGGTCAATAGCCTGGAGCTCTAAAGGGAAACAAGGAGTAAGGGAACAAGGCAGTAAAAGCAGTGACAGGGAATGAAGATTCAGAGTAGGAAAAAAATATGTATTATATTATTACCCAGAAATAATTTTGGCAAAATTACTCTTTTTTAATGCATTTATTCCTCTTAAAAGGAATTTTCCAAATTATCTTTCTCTCTAACTATAAAATGAATTATGAATTGTAGACAAGAGAAGCTGTATCACTTCCAGTGGGTCTAGTTACAGTCAGTCCCAATAGACAATAGCACTCAAATGCTTTCTCTTCTGCCACGCTTGAAGTGTACTTACAAAGCGTTCCCAGTCTGATTGCAGAGTCAGACAAGAGTGTCCTACCTCTGCCTGGGGAAGTGTGAGTCAGCTCAGGAGAACTAGGAGGAACTGCCAGGGTTTGGCTTGTAGGTTTGTGGGGAAATGGGATGAAGGGAGGAAATGTGCTTTGCCTGGTGGGCAAGGGGGAAAAGGCAGCTCTTGAGAGAAGGAAGATCTAATGTGGGAGAACTGAGAGTCTCCTGCACATGGGCTGCAGAAGTTGGGGAGGACTCCCTCCAAAAGCTAACAAGCCACAGCCAGTCTGCAGATCTGCAGCTCCAGAGTGAGCTTCTCCCCACACCAGGACCATCACCACATGTATACAAAGCACAGGGAGTGGTGGGTACAAAGCCGAGCTGGGGGAGGAGTGCATCCACAGCATGTTGAAGAGGGGCACAGACTTCAGTGAGACCAGTAGGAGATCTGTCATATCCAGGGGGTCACATCTCTGCTGGGCTTGCATTAACAAAATGAATCTGTTTGGTTTCATGGCAGACCTGGATGAAGAAACGTCAGAAATCAATGAGTCTCCGGAGTCTGTGTCGTCAGCTGATGCTTCAGCAGAGAAGGCCACACAAGGCTTTGACAGTGACCTAGAGGTTGAAGGTGAATGTTTTCTCACCATCTGCCCTCACTAGCCTTTCTCTTACAGTCAGAGCTGTACCTGCCAACTGGTATGTATCCAAAATGGAGACCAAGGACACAACACTGCCAGGGTTCTGGCAACCACATTTACATGTGGCAAGTGATGAAGGCAGGGAGGGATGCATTTCCCCTTAAGAGCTCTTCCTTTGATGTCAAGCAACTTCCTTCAACTGCTTTCCGTTTACCAAGGCTATTCCTTTGTTCCCTCTTCTCTCCTCTAGTCCTTAATAGCCAACACTACCAGAGCAGCTCAGTGCCTGGGCTGCAGGAGCAGCTAGCTGGAACCAGGGATGGGACTGAGGCTTTGTTTGTGCCCTCCTGATGAAACACTGCATAGCAATTGCAGTTTGTGTACCATAGGTTTGCCACAACTGTCCTAGACTTTTCTGGTGGCTCTTCTCTTCTCTTCTGCCTCGTGAAGTCAGTCCTCTGGCTAAACAAGTCTTGCATTCATTTTTGTAACGGTAGGATTTCTCCATAATTTAGGATGAGAACTTTTTAACTTGTTATAAATGGAAGGAAAATAAAAAACCATAAGAATGCAAGAACAAAAGACTGTTTTGTTAGAGGCCTCAGATTGAACTGGAAAATAGCTTTGATGAGAGGGGAATTTGTCTTGAGGTCAGACTGTTGAATGCATATAAGAACACAGAGAAATATGAGCTGTAAGTATGGGGTTTGATGAAGGAATTCCAAATGACAGGTTTTTGTGGAAATACAGCCACCAGCTGCACGGATACATCTCACTGCAGCTGTGTCAACAACACCCAATGGCCAAGATGAGAATGCTGGGATTCTTTCTGCTGGTTGCAAGCCAAAATGTTCTGAGCTGCCCTAGCTCTGCTGGCAATATCAGCTACATGCTTCAATTAAGATTTAAAAAAAAAAAACAAAAAAAAATTAAAATGTTTTTGCCTGATGTCAAGAATTCTCAATTACACCAAGAAAGGTTTAGTCACATTGCAGACTGGTGAGAAGCTGTAGCAAGTCACTGGATGTCAAATGGAGAAGCAAGGAGGATACATTAACTCTTGAAGGTCTGGGATAAAGGGATGGGGAGAACCAGGGGACGATAACCCTTTAAGAGTAAAACCCTACTGCTGTTGCATAGTGTTACTTATTTTATTTAAAAGAGGGAGGAGGACACTGAATGCACCATTCATTAATATACTTTTTCTCTGTAGATCCTGAGAAGGCCTTTGTGGGCGTTATGGGCACAAAGCTGTACTTGGAAGCATGCAGGCTGATGGAGGTGGTCCCTGTCTCACACTTTATTCAGAATTTGGACAAGCCTTATATAAACCTGAACCATCATTGTCTAGGACCCAAAGGTGTCAAAGCCATTGCTATTGCTCTGGTGGTGAGTAACCAGTAGGAGTGGGGACACTGTTCTCAAGAACAATAAGCATTTTAGGCCTCTCAGGCCTGGAATCATAGAATCACAGAATCACAGAATGTTGGGGATTGGAAGGGACCTCGAAAGATCATCCAGTCCAATCCCCCTGCTGGAGCAGGAACCTAAATGAGATCACACAGGAAGGCGTCCAGGCGGGTCTTGAATGTCTCCAGAGAAGGAGACTCCACAACCTCCCTGGGTTGGGGAGGACTCCCTCCAGAAGCTAACAAGCCACAGCCAGTGCTTTGTCACCCTCACTGTAAAGAAGTTTTTTCTCAAGTTTAAGCGGAACCTCCTGTGTTCCAGCTGGCAGCCATTGCCCCTTGTCCTATCATTGGGCATCACTGAGAAAAGCCTGGCTCCATCCTCATGACGTTCGCCCTTAACATATTTATAAACATTAATTAGGTCACCAAGGCATCACCGAGTACACAGTGTGGGAGAAAAAGTCATGTATCTTCCCCATAGGAGCTCCAAGCATCCCTAATGTTTCTAATCCCCTGTACAGTAAAGTCTTGTGTGACAACTGCTAGCTTTTGCTGAAGTTACCCCCAAGAGCAAACTGATGATCTTCCACAGGACACAAGTCCCCAGTGCTCCTAATCCCTACAGGGTCAGAGGTAGGGATGGAGGGACTGGTATCCCCCACCCTGGCTTCTGCATAGGGATGTGCTACACTCACCAATGGACGGGCCCAAGATGCCTGAATTGGAGCTTGGATCTGAATCTGGGTCTCCAAGCTGGCAGAAAGCAATGAAAACTCCTACCCACTGAAAACCAAAAAAGCACCTCTTTTCGTGAAAGTTTAACTTAGCTGGCAGCCAAACAAGACACAGCCACTCGCAGCCCCTCGACCCCTTCCCCCCCACTCAGGGAATCAGGGAGGGAATTGGAGGGGTAAAGGTAAGGACACTTGTAGGTTGAGATAAGAACAATTTAATAATTAGAGTAAAATAAAATTTGAATAATAAGAGTAATAATTATAACAACTACACATATACATATACATATACATATACATATACATATACATATACATATACGAGTGATAGTGATGCAGAGTACAGTTGCTCACCACCTGCTGATAACGATCCCGGAGGAGCGAAAAGGAACTCTGAAATTGAAATAGCAGTCCCAGAAAAAACAAGCCCGAGCGATTCCTGAGAGAATCCCCCCCTTTCCAGTCAGCCCAGGTTAATACACTAAACATGACGTAATATGCTATGGAATATCTTACTGGCACATCCAACTGTCAGTTCTGGGTTTTCCTAACCACTACACTTTTCTTCTCCACTCCCCCCTTCCAGTCCTCTGCTCTTGGAAACTGCCCGAGCACAGTGTCCTTGTAGTTATCAACACTGTTCTCATAACAATCCTCACTGAAACCAAAACACAGTGCTTTCTAGCTACTAAGAAGAAAACCGACCCTATCCTAGCAAAAACCAGGACACTTTTGTATGCCAATTCCCACTGCCATGGCTCTGTCACATCCCCTGATCACTGTCCTGCTCAGGACCTGCAACGCTTTCTGAGGTTTGGAGGAAATGTCCAGTGTCTGTTGAACTGAGCAAACTACCCCCTTCATTAACTCTTCAGCAGTTTTTTGTGTGTTTTTGTTTACCTTTGTGTCTTCCCAGTCCAATGCAACTGTCACCCATCTGGAGCTGGAAGACAACTGCATTCTGGCAGAAGGAGCTATTTGCATAGCAGAGATGCTACGGGAGAATTCCTCCCTTCAAGAACTGGTACGCAATCTGATGTAGTTTGTAGCCAAAATTATTGGTCACTAAGCTCAATCACCTGAAAGAAAACCAACTCATTCCATTCTGATTTTAACCAAATAACTGTTGTTCCCACGCAAAAACATTCACATTCTGAAAGTCATGATATTTTATGCTGTTCTATTTTTTAAAAGTACAAGCTTCTGAAAAGCAGGAGTGTGCATGTGATGGCAGTCTGGTGAGTCTGGAACTGTTCTCTCAATTAGCAGATGTGACAATAATTACCATAACTAAGACTTTCTAGTTCATGCTTAGCCAACGGAAAAAATGTTTTGGTCAAGAACATTCATTCTCCAGTATGACATGGGGAAACTTTTCTAAATAGATTAAGGGAATAATGCAAAACTTTCAGCTATGAACTGGTAGGAATGATCCTTTAATCTGAAACTGCGGTATACAAAATGCATACCATAGGCCATGGGATCTGTGTTATACTGGAAGAAGAGATTCTTGGCCAAATGCCTCTTGGTTCACTGAAGACAAAGACCCATGTGAAACTGATGGCTCTAGGGCTTTATTCCTGATAGGGAGGATACAGGGTTAAACACACCTATAACTTACATGTTAATTACTGTCTGGCTGACATTTCTCATATTGCTTGTCTTGCATTATTCCCCTGATATCTTGGGCATTAAGAAGCTGATTCATTCTTTGGACTCATCCTTCTTATCCTTCCTTCTTTCCTTCCAGAACATCTCCAATAACCACCTAGAAACAGCAGGAGCTGAAGCCATTGCCAGTTTGCTTTTGGATAACATGTCCTACCTCCATGCTATTCAGCTCTCAGGTGGGCTGTATGCACCCAAATAGTGATGGCAGTGAAAGTGAAATAATGTGTTTCATTCCTGTCTCTCATCCTGAGAATATTAGTCAGACTATGGGCAAAATCAATCTCTCAGCTATGTCTCTGATGGGAACACAGAGTAAGAGTGGAAATCTAGATTTACAATGATCTGATTAAATATTTGGCCTGCTCAAAGTCCAGCACCTCTGAAAAACAGTCCCTTACAAGAAACTTAGATAACTGCTGGAGTGTCTCCCATATCTTGGGGTAATTCTGCTCTGTGGAGCGAAATGGAATAGTGACTAACTTGTTACAGCCAGATATGGGCCATGATTAGCTGAAGGTTCCACCTAAAAGCACAGGTTCCTGCAGACCTCAGCACAACATGAAGGGAGAGATCAGCACACTGTTAACATACTTTTTTTTCCCCAGGAAACAACTTTGGAGAGGAGACTGCACCATACTTTGCTGAGGCATTATCGGTGAGTTACCTGAAATCCAAGGTCATTTGCAGCCCTGGCTGTGTAACAGACTCTGCTCATCTTGAAGCTGCTTTGGCATGATTTCACTTGGCAATGCCCATATGATTTCCTGGCATAATTCTGCTAAATGCCTCTTGCTTACTTCAGAAGTGAGAGAGGCTGGAAGGACACAGAGCAGGATGGACTGTGTTAACATTTTCTTGGGACAGCTGTGTGAGTCTGTCTGAGAAACAAACTTTCAGGACTGTGTAACACAACAACAGAACAACACCTGGGTGACAAAAAATTTTCAACAAGCATATGTAACCCAACTTCATATCATTTTGCAATTCTCCAGTGAAATAAGATGCTTGACTTCTCTGATTAGTTCCTGTCTCGAAGCCTCTGCATGATTTGGCACCGCCAGAAGCTGCCCTGAAGCAAGGCCTTGACCTGATATTGGAAAATGCTCTTTGTCAGGGTGCAATGGTGGGAGCGGAACAGGGGCAGGAACAGAATTGCAGCATGTGTTGCAGGCCAGACATGAGCTGTGTGAGAGAAGTTTGCACGACACAAAATCCCATTGCTTTTGCTGTTTTGGGAAGATAATCACTGTGATGTTATATGCCTGCAAAGCTTTGTTTTGGGACATGCATTGCCGCAAACTCTGGCTGATGATCTCCCATGCACTGAAGATTTCAGTGTGTCTGATATCCCTGTTTCATCCTCATGTGGGGGCCTTGGCATGGCATCTGGCTGCAGCTGGCTGGAAGATCTCATTGTTTCTGCACATTTGTCTCTCTGCAGGGCAATTACCAATTGAAGGAGCTGGACCTCAGCCACAATGAATTCTCTGAGAAGGCAGGACAGCTCCTGGGACAGATGCTTGGTAACTTAATTTATTACTCCCGCAAAGGCAGGAGCACAGGCACTGGGGGACTTAATGGCATCAGCACAATGCCCCATGACCTGCTGGGTAGTACAAAAGACACCCTCATCACCACAGGTGACTCTAGCACCTATGACTGATGTATCAGAACACAAACGGAGGATGAGAAACCAAAGTAACAGAGCAGTCAGTGTAAGAGAGAAGGGAGCTGAAAGAGAAGTCCCACAGGGAGTATAAAGCAGAAAACTGTATTTTACTAAAATCTAACAGGTTCAGAACTGGTTTTTGTTTTAAACTTTTGATTACAAAGTTCAGGAGTGATTTCAACTTTTCTTAAATAGCACAAACCCTAAAGGTTTGAGCAATTGCACATCAAGCAGCAAGGGAAACAGATTAGGAAGAAATAAAATTAAGCTGCCTAATTTATCTGCTTAGACAAAGTGAGATCTAGAGTGTGCCAGTAGCCCTGGAGAGGGCAAGCAAACAAAACAGTTTCAGTCTTTCAGTAATCTCAGGTGCTGTTAGTGCACTGGGAAAGCCATGCAGCAATATCTGACAGCTCTTCTTCCCCCAGTATGTCCAACAAACCTGCTCCCATAATGGCCACAAGTGTGTGCTATGAGCATCCAGTACTCCTTGAGCATTTCAGTAACACAATGCCTTCCGTTTAATTTATTAACACTCTCCTCCTGGTTCAGTATTTCCACTGATATCTGTCTCTTTCTAACTACAGTCCATGTCTTTAAAAGATGGATCAATTAAAACTGCAGTGTTGACAAGGCACTGTGCCCCTGCCTTGGACAAGCCTACAGGCAACGCAGAGATCAGAACTAAAACTTGTGACGTTCCTAGCCCACAAAAGTGCTTCTCCAAAATTGTTACAGCTCTTCTCCCCTTCCAGCTCACTTGAGGCAGGAGCAGCAGAGATTACTGCAGAATCTGTTACTTTTCTGTTTTGTTTCTTAAAGGAATATTTTCAAGTCAGCTAAACTCACCATCTACCTCCATCCAGCCTCTCATCCATGGAAAATCTGGATGAGAAATTCTCTCTGAGAATGAGAAGCAAGTGTTGGCAGCAAGTCCTACCCCTCCCAGTGTCACAGTAGATACAAATGAATTCACACATAGCCTGCTCTAAGTAGAACTTACACCATGAGGTGTGCTGTGCATGTGAATTGGCACTGGCGCATATACAGCTGGCCACAGCTACCAGACGAAGCTGAATTCCTCTCTTCTGCTAATCAACATACACAGATATTTTAGATGCCACAAGGAGAACCCAGCCATTTTTCACAGTGAGAAAAACAGACAGTGTCTATTAATATGAGAAATCCTCCCTCTCTCTACCTTCCTCCTTCACAACTTATTCTTTGATTAAGTCACAAAAAACCCCGTGTTCTCCTTCTGCTTGTGATCAGCAGCCAATTTTCTGTTCTTTGGGTGCTGTGGACTGGTTCCTCCTACTGCAATCAATGAAGGCTGTTGCTGCACCCCCAGCAAACTTTCTCTTAGTCCCTAAGTGGGTCAGCAGCTGTGCCCAGACCACTCTTCATGAGCTAACATCTCAGTTCCTCTCTCCTAGCCAGCAACACAACACTGGAGATTCTGGACCTGAGCTGGAACCACCTGAGGAGGAAGGGGACAGTAGCACTGGGCAGAGGTCTCAGGGTAGGAACACCCCTGTTTTGTGATACCCTTCACAGTGATTATTATCAGGAGCTGACTGAAACACTGATTGGGAACTCACAACCCTGAGATCTGAGCAGGATTCAGTAGCTCCAGCCAGGCTCATCCTACTGACAGTGACAGCACCAGGAGAAAGACTAAAGCAGTGAGTAGGTCTGGTGACTTATGTGGATGGAGAGACCCTGGTGACATTGCAGAGATGTTGGATTCATTGAGGCTGCCGGGGTGTAACCTGAGGGATGCTCCTGTCTGAGCCAGGCAAGAAAGGGTAGAGTGGTACAGAGATGGGCATGCAGTAGCTAAGATCTCTCTTCTCTCCCTGGAGGGCAATGATGCACTGAAAATACTCAACCTTTCTTGGAATGGCATTGGCAACGAGGGAGCAGTGGCCCTAGGAGACGCCCTCAAAGTCAATAATGCACTGGTTCACCTGGACATCAGCAACAACCAGATCAACAATGAGGGAGCCAAGAAGTTCTGCAGGAGCCTGGAAATCAATGGAAATCTCAAAATCTTGAAGGTAAAATAAAGCCCAGGCAGGGCTGGAAGAATAAATGGAGGGAGGTAGAAAGATCTGAGTCAGGAGGGACAGAAGACAAGAGGTGAGCTGTCTGAGCTGGAACTGGATGAAATTAGCATTACTCTGGGTTGAATGTGAGCAGAGCAGAATGAAATTCTATCCTGTGAATTTCTTCCTGGGCAACTAAATTGCACTGTTCCCTCAAAAAATCCCCCAGGGACTGGCTTGGCATAACCCCACATCCATCATCACCCCAAAGTGGTTGATTGCTGTCATGTCTAGTCTCAGTCAGGTGAGAACCTAGGCATTCAACACATCTAGCAGCGACCCCAGGCATTCAATATGTCTGCACGTATACACAAAATGTAGTTGTGAAGGTACATATGTACACGTAATACACATTTCAGCCTAAGGCAAAGGTTCACAATGAAGTTTGCAGGTAGGCAGGAGTGTGCCTTTCTGCGTGTAATGATTTGCTAAAAACTTATTCAAACACAGGATAAACTGTCATGGCCATAGCAGGGCAATGCCACAGGACTACCTAAAGGAGAAGAGTATTATGAAGTCTTGGGAAAAAAAAGCCAAAGCTGCCTTCTAGTAAGCTAGAAATCAATAATCCTGCAAAGGGCAAAACTGAATGACCAGCCAAGCTGGCTTCAGAGGTTAGGGCTGAGAGCTAAACTGTCTTCTCAATCCAAGATCATTCTCTAGGAATTCAGTCAGAAAAGTCAGCTTGTTTACAAGCTGCATTCTCAGCTAGACCTAACATCACCATCCTGAGAGCCTGCAAATGGCAATATGGTGGTTGAGGGGCATCTTTGAAGCTGTTCATGTAGACCTGTCTTTGGACACCCTTGTCCTTGTAAATCACTGCAATCACACCAGTCTTTGGGACTTCTATTTTAGATTATGTAAATACACATGTCTGTTTGCATTGCCCTTCACCTGGCTTGAGGTGAGGTCACTAGCTCGCACCAAGGCATTCTCTCTCTGTTTAGCTGCACAGTTTGTTGCAGGAGCTGATAACACAAAAGACTTAAAGGAGGACATGTCTTCTGCTGGTCAATGTTAACCAAGGAAGTTTTCTTTCAAATGGTGGGAGTGGGCACATGAAGTCCAAGGTGGGGGAGAGGTGATGTTCACACACTATGAGATGTACATGGCAATGCCAACCCATAATGCCATATCACAGAATCACAGAATCACAGAATATTAGGGATTGGAAGGGACCTCATATGGCTCGACCTTGTAGGCCAGAGGCAGCTGATCAGCCCGAGCTCTGATCTGCTGTGCTGCGAAGAGGAGCCAAGGGTGTGGGAAATGTTCCAAGGGGAATGTCCCCATCCAGAGGGACCCTACTAGCAAGCACACATTCAAACGCAACCCGTTGCCTCAGCCTCTCCCCACCACATGACTGAACGTGATCCACACCACATACTCCTGTGCCACGGATGTAAGGGGCCTGATATGCGGAATTTCACACAGCAGACAGAGAGAAGCTGAGAAGGCAACTCCACTGGGAAGTTGCAGAGTTTTGTGAGACAGAGACAAGAGATGGTGAGATAACAGACAAACCCATCAAACAAAAGGGACCACAGTTATTATACAGCCCAGCTGAAGAATGGGAAGAAGGGGACATCCTTGAGGTTACAGCATGCCTTCTGGCAGGCATGAAATCCTCGTTCTCACCGTGTCTGCATCTCTATCTTTTCTTCCACAGATGGCCAGCAATCCCCTGACTGTGGAAGGTGCCACTGCGCTAGTCATGTCTGTCAGAAAGAACCCCAAATCCATGATGGAGGAGATCAACATCTCAGTAAGAGATTATGTGCTGGAAAGCCTCCAGGACCATACACTGTACATTTTTAGCAACTAGATGGATCACAGAACCCTTCCAAAACTGTTTTGAGACTTACTGTTTGTTTCATTTATGTACAGCCATTAAAAAGAGGCTACTATTCGACAGCCCTTCTAGGAGCCATGTGGAAATTAGAAAGCTTTGGTCTAGCCCTGGAGAGAGGTGCCTGTAGCACCACCCTATTTCACTCCCTTCCATTTTACAATAGCAGAACAAGAATAAGGAGTGAATTCTCACTAGAAGATGAATTCTCTTCATCCCCTGAGCTGTCTCCCCCCAGGGCACCCTAAGATGCTAGATACTGTGAAGTGCTTTGATACCCTGTCAGCATGTATGAGGAACGGAAGAAGATGGATGCTTCAAGGCATTGAAAGCAAAGCAATTTTATTTAAAAAAAAAAAAAAATCACAACATTAAAAGGCTAATGTAGAAGGAAAAAAAATCAAAGAGGCCAAATCTTAGTATGCTACTCTAGCAAGTTGGGAGCATAGCACTATTGTAACTTCATGTGCTGCTTCTAAAATGGGAGACTCAGAAATGCTTCTGAGCTCCTCAGTGAGGGCTGGGGTTGCATTGCAGACCAACACTGGGGAGCGATCTGGGCACACATCAGTCCACTCCTGGCTCTCCCATCCATGCATTGGTGCTTCACAGGAGCAGTTACAGAAGGTGTCAGGGGCATCAGAGCCCTCCATGCACCATGATTAAATCAATGAGCATTTTCACAAAGATTAGATTTTGGACTTGGAACATAAATAATATGTTCCCACTTGAAACAAGGTAAAAAGAGGTTAATGGGCAGTTTTGGAGACTCACGGAATGGGCTGTATCCAAGTTACATCTGCATGTGTATCTTTGTCCTGTGGTTACTGTATTAAAGAAAGAAACTAAAACAAAGCAGAATAAATAATATTAATCTATGGTCTTTCCTGAGAGTATCAAGGGCTTTCAACAGAGATCATCTGAGGAACAGGTGTTCCTCTAGGGCAGACAATTTTTCCTGCATAAATTAATAACAAAGAGAATGATTTGGAGTCTGCAAGGAGTCAGGCCTCATTCTGCAAAGGAAAACTAAAATGGGCTGTGTGGGGGTAAAAGACTTCATTACAGTGTACGTGATTCTGCTAGCTTTATTACTAATAGCCTAAACAATTCATAAACTTGGGAAGAGTAATGTATTTTAGCTAAATTCTGAGGAATTAAAATTATTGAAATGCATTTATTTAAAAGGAGACACTCAAGAAATTTTGAGATAAGGAGTTAATTAACATTAAGAGTCTTCAACCTAAATCTCACCATGAATTTCTGCTTTTTAGGGTTAACAGACGTTCTCTTCACCTCACCCTTCAAAAAGTCTAAATTACTTGGCATTTCACAAGATAAATGGTCAATGGCATAAATTTACAATGACATTTCAGTATCCAAATCAAATGCTTGTAGGCAAACATCTAATCTGTCTGACAGACTTCATTCCACCTCTGATGTAGCGAGTCTTGCATTTCAATACAGAGTATTTGCAAATGTACAGCTCCAAAGATCTTGTGCTGTCTTAAACCTTTAAGAAATTAGTAAAGATTTTTTATAGGAAACTTAAGGGAAGACATAAACAAAAGCCTCTTGTGCCCCTTTTCCCAGTGATAAATGCTTCTCTTGACTTTCAAAGAATGAACAATTAGTGTGTCTGTAAGAGGCATTTTGCATAAGGATCATTTCTAGAAACCTCTGCATGGGTTGGACAGCACTAGCAAAGGTGAAGCAAAGGAAAGGCACATTTTTAACAACAGTTCATTGCTTCTGGCAACATTTCTAAGCATGACTGTTCCCCACATTCTTTTCATAACCTACTCTTTGTAGGGTTTCAACTGCAGATACTGAGTATCAAACATTTTATAGAAGTCATGAGTCAAAATAGCCAGCACATGCCCATCTTCACCATTGCAGTAGAAAAGAAAATACTGATGCTTTTCAGCTGCCTATGTGTTGTCTTTCTGGAGTGGGGACTGACTGTGTCCAATCAGCAGAATGCACAGGCTGACTCCCTCTCCCTCCAGTTGCCACTCGAGCCCAGCACAGTTTGTTAGGCCAGAGGTGGTGCTTTGGCTACGCTGCTTCTGAGGCTGCACCACAGTCTGCTGGCCTTCTGATGGGGTCAAGCCCAGGCTGGCAAGCCTTGGAGAGAGCTGGCAGCCAGCAGAGCTGGGTCAAGCTCTCCTGTGCTGTGTTCCCAGGACTAGGACTAGTGTGCATAGTGCAGGGATGTCGGAATGGCTTCTTCAGAGAGTCACTCTGTGCCCATGAAACCATTGACGCTGAATGCAAGCGAGTAAATCCAGCCAGACTCAGATTTGATTAAGACTGTCTTTGAGTAGTAACAGTCAAGAGCTCACTGCACAGTAGATCATAAGCTTCTAGGTGGATCTGAAGAACAATAGATCTTAAGCTTCCAAAAATAAGCTATAAGAAAGCATTGGGAGACTCTGTAATAAACTTTGGGAAAAATTATGGTGCCTGATGCCTTGGGAACCTCCCACAACAACAGAAAACAGAAGCTTTCATTCATTTCCTGAACTGCCTTCAGATTTCCAACAATTCAGTGTATAACTAACATAATAAATGAACAATTCATGTTTTCATCATAGGTATGAGCAAAATCATAACCATGTTTTTAAAAGATCAGTCAAGGCAAAAGCAAATTTGTCATAACTTAATTTTAGAAGAATAAATTACAGTGACATCAATAATATTTGCATTGATAGTTTACTTTCTAGCAGCCCCAAACCCCAAATCAAGACACTGTGCTGCTGCTGATTCTGTAAGTGCTAAAACAGAAAACTCACAGTGTGAGCTCTGAAATGCTGAGCTGTCACTACCCTGTTTGAAATTTTTAGGAAAAAACAAGTATCAGGTCTTGTACTTCTGACTGGAGCTTCCTATTAGGGTTACAATGAAACAGAGCTTTACCAAAAGTTCTTTTCATCTGGAGACACGTGGACCCTTCCCGGATAGGTGCATCTTTCTTGTCTGGCCTAAAAAGCTACATTGCTCGAGATACTAATCCATTTAGGCCTTGGATTTTTATTTATTTATTTTTAATTTTTGCAGAACTCTAGAGCACATTTTGGCCACTAACTGTTCAACTTGCAGTCCACACCTTAACCAAATGGAGACCCATGTAGAACTGTCTCAGGGATGAACACAAATCACTTGAATCACCTAATATAAGAGGTCTTTGGTGAAGACATTTACCTGATGAACAGCTACATTAAGCTTATTTCTACATAAATTGGTAGACCCTCTTCTGTCTCAGACATGGGAAAAGAGAAAGAAGATTACTTACTTAGGGTCAGGCCTCCACAGGATTCCTGAAAGTGAAGAGTAGAGACAGGAAAAGGCATCACCCTTGGGAGAGAATAGTTAATGTTGACTTTAGATGGATTTATGAATACAAACAAGTTGTTGTTCTTTGGGTGTCCTCACTGACTGCGCTCTCCTTCCTCCTATGTACCAGAATGTGTTGGTGAATGAAACTTTCATCAAGTTGTTGGATTTGGTGTGTCGAACACATCCTCAACTAGATGTTATCCACGGTGAGGTCGAAGGCTGTATCGCCAAGATCCCCAAGCAGCATCCAAACCCTATGAAAGTGATTCAGGTGAGCTACTGTACACAATACACATCCTGCAAGCAGCTGGAACGATGGAAGTTGGAAGGGGTAAGCTTTCTTCCAAGTGGGACATTCAGCCAAGTTCCTTCAGAAAGGTCTATTCACAGACAGTCACAATGTTCACATATCTCAGTCCATGCAGACTGACTAAGATAATAATTTGATTTTCAGGAGAAGATAACGCTTTGAGATCTGAGAGCAGTGGGGAAAAAAAGAATCTGAACAGATGTTTGCTCGCTGTGTAAAACTAACTGATTGATTTCAGGTCTGATCCAAATGAGTGTCCATCATTCATCACAAGCCCATCACAAGCCCATCGCAATAGCTGACTTTCATAGAATCCTTTACTAACATTTGTGCTTTAGCATCAAAATTAATATGCTTCATAAAAATAGGATATGGTATTACAAGCAAATACTGTCCTAAAGAGAAAATGCTGAGCTTTTCAAGGTCTGTAATTTCTATGGATAGCAGCAGATGGTGCTGTCCTCCTTGCTGGAAGGCAATGCAAGCACTTGAGCGTTGCTGAGTTAAGCAACACTTTTGCACTACCAACTTCACTGTGTTTCTTAGGTGCTGCGCAGATTTTTAGCTAATTGGTTGAGACTTTGCTGTAGATATGGATTCAGAAGGACTTAAGCACAAGCTTGGGCTGTTAGTTCACATCAAACGCTGCTGCTGTGCTTCACAGCTAGTGACACTCACACATGATGGAGGCAGGTATCCATGACTGTTTCACGGTTATGCCCATGTTTTATCTCTGCTTCTCTTAGAACTACTTGAAAGAGCACAACCTGGGACTCTGGGACTTTTTCAGGAATATTGACAAGGATGGAAACATGAAGATCCCCGTGGCAGCCTTCCGCAGAGCCATGATGCAGGTGTGCCTCTGAAAGCAGGGCCAGGATGCTCTTCTGGCAGGGTACTGCTCTGGGGAAACCCCTCTGCAGCAGCACAGCCACCAGCCAGCCTTGCTGGTGACATTGTTCAAACTAAAAGGCTAAATTCACCTATTGCAGAACTTGAGTCCTGAACAAAAGTTGAGATCTAACAGAAATGCTATGATATCAAATAAATACTGCAGATGGCATCAGTGATAATGGATCAACTTCAGAGTATCACAGGAGCCTTGTAAAATCACAGAGGTCAGCTGTTTGTATAGGATATATGGGGTCTTGATAGATAATTACATCTTACTGCTATGGTAAAGTAAAAAAGGGCATTTCAATCCTTGCCTCCACACACTAAGTAGACAGTCCTCTTCCTGCCAAAACCACCATGGTGCTTAAGATCAGTAGCAAGGGTCAGCCAGCCACGATGCTATTTCACAAAAAAGGCAAAAAAAACCCTTGATATTTTAATTCTAAAAGAGTGAAAGTGCCTCCCCAGCGCTACTCTGTGGATTTTTTCCCATCCCTTCTTCCATGCACCAGGCCATCTGCTCACCTATTAAAGATGATGGGTCCCAGTATGATATGGAGGGTTTTTCTGCTTGAAAATATCCAAGTTTGCTAACATTTATCTTACCCTCTTAGCAATCACGCATCCCACTGGATCGAGTCCAAATTAGGGAACTGGTGCACAAGTTAGACCAGAATCGCACAGGATTTGTGGACTACAGGTGAGCGAGTGACTCCACTTACTGTCCAGGCTTGTCTTTCTTTATTTAATTCGACTTATTCACTTCAGAATGTGAAGGGACATAGGTTTTTGGCCAGTCCATTACTTATCTAAGTAAAAGATCAAATAACACCTTGCATGCTCAGAAGCCCTATTGAGAAGAACTAGAAGTCAGTTTTTTCCTGTGAGAGTCCTTGCATCTCAGAGCTGAATGGCATTTTCATTCATGGTCATAAGCCTGTGTGAGAAGCATCAGCTCAACACTGAAGCCAGGGTAAGATTTGCAAAGACAGCATATCTGTGCCTTCAGACCTTTTCCTCCATCCTCAGGGACTCTCGTTTTTTTCCTTCTCTCTGATCCTTCTTCTTAGGAGACCTAGTTTTCCCTGGAAACCCACCTTCAAACTACAGAACTTTTCATTCTCTTGAAAGCGCCTCTTCCTTAGTGCCTGTAGCAATCATGTCCAAGTTCTGAGAGCCCGAGCAGTCAGCAGCAAACTCCTTGGAGGTTGTCAGTCGCTGCAGGCTAAACTGCTTGTCATTGGACCCAAAATTCCCCCTAGATTTCCTGTCAGTTCTGACATGTGACTCATCAGCTGAAAGACCTATTCATCATGCTCAAATATTCCCATCCCTCAGCACATATTGATGGGTTTAAATATATGCTGTAGTCTAGTTTTAAGGCCAGAAGCAATGGGTCAATTTTGTAAATCTCTCCACCTCTTAGCTTCCTAATATTTTCAAAGAGAAGTGAATTACTTTGTTAGATCTGTTCCTTACTCCTTCACATACATCAGTGCCACACTAAGAGTACCCATGCATAGATGCTAGACAGGCCTTAGCCTGGTTAATCTTGAATCAGAGTTTACATGGGGTTCCCAAGTACTTTAGACACAAATTACAGAACTGTGGTTAAGTAGTAAGCAAATTAGGAACCATTGAAACCCAATGGTCAGCAAAGACTTCATTTGGTGCCATTAACGCTGCTGAGTTGATATGTGGGGAAAAATAAATACTAATATCTACTCCTTATCTAGCTGCTTAATGCATTTTAGCATGTGTGGTAGTGGCAATCTTCACCAGGTAGACAACAGTCAGAAGAGTTGTGACCTTTGCTCTCCTTACTGTTCCCACCTCAGGCTGTTTCCTCAAGGTCCTCTGAGCAGCTTTAGATACATGACAGGGAAGGTTCGCTTTACTAAATTAATACTGGTTCACCTCTTTCTTTTCAGTCACTTAAAAGAGCAGAAGCCGGCACAGAAGCCTGTGGAAGGGGAAATCGAGGAGGAAAAGAAGGAAGAGCCATAAAAAATAAGCAAGAAGGCAGATCAGACAGTAGAGTAAAGACTGTAGGAGAAATACTGGAAGAAATCTCAGAGTGGCCCTGGGCTTGGGGAGGCCCAGCACCAGGGAGCTCTGATAGTCTAAATTATTGAATGTAGAAATAAAGCTGATGTTACACTATACAGCAGGTCCCTATTGTCTGGTCCTTTTGGGCAGAAGAGGTTGGTCCTTTGGAGCTGGTTACCAAATTTATCTCACTCTGCATGCTGATGACGCTGAACTTACTTGCAGAGATGAAGACAAAAAGTGAGAATGGGGAAACCAAGAGTACTCATATTTTTATTATCCCCTTTTGAGGGAGAGCAGGTGGACAAAGACTGAAGGAAGTGCCGTGCAAACAACCCCTACCAGATTTAGCAGTTCTGACGCAGGGATGTTTGAAAGAGAACTAAATTCAGAAGAAACTACAGCTAATGTTGCTCAAAAAGTTATGGGTAATAAGAATTGTATTAAATATCTCCATGTCGAAAAATATGCTAGGAGGGTGGAAACCGTAACATTTGAAATGGCTCAGATACTAAACTGCTTTTTTTTAAACCAAAATTAAAAAAAAAAAAAAAAGTTTCAATAACTCTTAAGAAGGAATTAAATTCTTGAATATACTAATATTAAACATAAATAGAATTGCTAAAATATAAAAATATACAGATGAGCAGAGCCACATGAATTATATTTTGGCATGTGCAACTGCCAATATAAACTATACCACCAGGAAACATGGAGAACTGGGAAATGTTGGCCCCTCTGGGAAGACCATCCTTCGGAGGAAAGGAAAAGAAGCAGCTGGTTGCCATCTAGTAAGTCTCTGTCTGTTTCCCAGCAGAATAACCACCTGGAAAAATAATCTTTGAATTAAGAGTTCAGTGGGCTCCAGTGCCTCATCAGAGGTCAACGTGACTGTTGACATGATGGCACTGGTATGGCTGCTCAGTAGTCATCCTCAACACACGACCGACTGCTAGGCTTTAACTCATTACCCCAGAAGCTCTGTGCCTTCTGATGTCCATGACTCTTCTAGAATTTACTCGTGACTGCAGGCGTTTCCTCCACATATAGAATATGTGGGGTTTTGAGATGAAGAATCAGAGCAGCAGAGAGCATTTGAGACACTGGGCAGTTTGCATATGCAGGGCATAACACTGTGGAGTTTTCTGTTCCTTTCCTAATCATTCCTAAAATGTAATTAGCTTTTCTTGACTGTTCCTAAGCACTGAGGTATGTTTTCATAGAAGCGACACCAAACCTGCAAGATCTTACTCCTGAAGGCTCGGGGAGGGCGGGGAAGCGGTCCATGCCCGTCATTTTACAATTCGAGCTCCCTGTGTTTGTTCTGCAGAAAAGGGTGCACTGTGGAGTGGAGGAGTAGCACGTATATGCTAACAAATATCTTTGTCTTTTCTTCCCACAGTGACTTGGGTTTGTGTTGCATATGTTACACATGCATCTTTATCTCATGCAGAGTGCTGTTGTGTATTAGTCACGCATTACTATTCCGTTTAGGTTTGCACAGAATTGGCTGCCCAACTAAACTGATTTGTCCAATTATCGCCCTTAAGATTCTAGATTAGCTCCAGCCATCAAAAATCTTCTGTAAGAAAACAACATAATGAAACAGAGACCAGTACTGGCCTGCGGCAGGTGTGGCTTTTATTTATTTGAGTGTCCACTTAACTCCAGACTCAACAGTGATGTGGCAGCCAGATTGTACCTTTACACTAGGAAAAATCTACAGTGAGGTGGGATGGTTTCTTTCAGCTGAAGAGTTTGAGCCCAAATTGCCACTTGATAAATAAAAATTACCTACTTTGCCAAACACAAATTCAAAAGAGACTGGATCTCTGGGAAGGAACTAGATGCAACCTTCTGTCCTACTAGGTGACCTGATGTAACTAAAATACTAACAAAAAAAATGGGAGTGCTAGTGAAAATTTCAATTCTCCAAATTCACATGCAGGCAGCACAGTGGAGGGATGTTAGCTGTAGTTTGTACTGTTGCAGAGTATCTCCAAGCACTCTCAGATCAATAAAGCTTTTTTAAGCTTGGTGGCAGCATTTGTCCCCTTGCTGAGAATTCAGGGATAAACTGTGGTAGATACTGAGCAGGGGTGGTTGGGGAGTGGGCCATGAATCGCTCTGCTGATCCCGCACCTGTGAAATGGCACAGAAGGAAATGGTTTGGCCAGCATAAATTAAGCTAGCTCTGGGACTCATGAAACATACCTCAAGAATTCAGCCTGCCAGCACAAAATCAGACAGTGCAGAAGGTTGACTCATCATAATCTCTGTATCTTCCATGGCTTCTGAGAGTGACACGCTGAGTGACATTGTCAGATGTCTTCAATATTAGAAAGAAAATAACTTAAGTAACATGTTTTGAAAACACAGCATGCATACCAGAGTATTTAATGTGTTAGCTAGTTTAGATGATCCTTTGGATCTCTTGCAGGGGAAATCATCTTTTTGTTGTGGATCTCATCCAGGAGAATGTGACCAAATTCAGACTGATTTCCTAGGCACTACCACAACACTTAGGACAACATATCATTGCATTTAAAAAGACACTGCTAGTCAGAATCTCTGAAAATCTCAGAGTAAGTATAAAGACTAATGTTATATGCCAAATTATCTCAGCTTGCTCATGTTGAAGATCTTTGATCTGTCTAGCTGAAGTGGCCTAAAGGTTTTTGGCTTTACTTTCAAAGGAGAAATCTCATGGGCTGCTGAAGCGTGTACACTGATACTAGTCTTCATCTTTTACACTTGCATCAATAGTTCTTTGTTCCAGTGGCTTCCTATCCATATAATGAGTATATCAAAAGGTGTTCAGTGTATATCAGTAGACATATACCTTATGCAAAGGGGCATCCTGCAGCTATGCATGAAATTAAGCATCATGGGACTGGGAACATGTCATGCACAATGTACTTGGTCAGTGCAACTGTCCATTCATTCACTTAGTAAAACCTCACCTGCATCTGTCACAGTAATATTATAGAAACTGAAGAGATGATGGAGTGAAAGTTGGCAAGGATAAAATTATTTTTTTTCAGCATAAGGGATTCTGGTCAATTGACTGATGCTAATGGTTTTTACAAGACACTGGAAAAGGTCAAGATCATAATGGACATCTCCATTCTTGAAAATGTATGTTACAGTTGTTCTTTTCTTCTTATGTGAATGACTCCTTATTTATCAACAATAGAGAAGCTATTTCATAGTTTCTTAATCCAGAGAACTCAGCCAAACGATTGCATTCTGAATTTGGCCCACCAGAAAAATGCAATCAACTCATAGTTTATTCCTTGCCACCCTCTTTCTTGCAGGCTGCTGAGATGGCAGCCGGACAGACACCGCAGGCTGGACAGATTGTTCTGGTAGCCTTCTCTGTTCCAGACACTTCATGAGGACCTTAGTTCCACTGACACACTATTAGCTGTGCACCTCTCAAGGGATAAATACACTAGCTTTCACAGCCTCATGGGAAAGGGCTATCTGATCATGTCACAGGAGGACAAGGAAATAATGTCCTGCCATATAACCTTATTCACAGGATCTTTCTTCCAGGAAATTGAGTATGTGTGTTCCTTGATGGTCTCTGTTTGCATTTGGGGTCATAGGATGAAGCCCTATGATGGAGGTCTGCACGATATGACCCTCCACAAGGGGCTGAGACCAGATGCAATCATGATCTTCTCCAGTAAGAGAAGATCAAAGCATTTCAACAGTCCTCTGTGCCAGTGGTTTCTCCCCACCCCATCTCTGTGGAGCTGGTATCAGAGCCAGTTGCACTGGGTGCACGTGCTGAGAAGTTCACGGGGGGCAGTTGGGCTCAGAGGCTTACTGCTCCTGTACAACCTACAGCATAGCTACCAGCCCTCCCCTTGAGTCACCGTCAGGGCTCCGATGTGTCGATGCACCAGCTCCTCTCAGTGTGCAAGTGTCTAAGGAGGACCTACACCTTAGCATCAGCAGCAGCAGCGAGAAACTTGCTTCTCCAGCCTAGAGCTGCACCTTTGCCTGCTCATCCTCCCTTTCCACCTAGCAGAGGGCGCTCCGCCCCCAGAAGTGGGTCCTCGGCACATTCCTG
>NW_010305106.1:0-8858 GCF_000700745.2 Antrostomus carolinensis | reverse complement strand
TGTTGAGCTTCTCATTCACCACCACTCCCAATATGAACTGAAGCATCTTGCTGGCAGATGATGACTACTTCTCTGCTGTTGGACCATGACTACCTCACTTAGTGATTTTCTTTTCTACTGCATGAGGAAATCCTTTTTTCACAGATCTCAAGTTTTCTTGACTTGCCTACTATGTTTTGGAGAATAAATTTCATTTCAGAGAATGTATAATACAGAAGGTGATTTGTGTCTAGCCAAATTATGTACTGCATCCAACTCTGGGGTCTCCAGTACCAGACAAACATAGACCTGTTGGAGCCAGTGCAGAGGAGGCCACGAGGATGATGTGAGGGCTGGAGCAGCTCTGCTGTGAGGACAGGCTGAGAGAGTTGGGGCTGTTGAGCCTGGAGAAGAGAAGGCTCCGGGGAGACCTTCTGGTGGCCTCCCAGTACCTGAAGGGGCTCCAGGAAGGCTGGGGAGGGACTTTGTCCAAGGGCAGGGAGTGAGAGAACAAGGGGAGATGTCTTGAAAGCGTCAGAGGGGAGATGGAGCTGAGATGTGAGGAAGAAATTCTTTGGTGTGAGGGTGGTGAGCCAGTGTCCCAGGTTGTCCAGAGAAGCTGTGGCTGCTCCTCCCTGGAAGTGTTTGTGGCCAGGTTGGATGAGGCTTTGAGCAACCTGGTCTAGTGGAAGGTGTCCCTGCTGCTGGCAGGGGGGTTGGAACTGGATGAGCTTTAAGGTCCCTTCCAACCCAAACCAGTCTGGGATTCTATGATAGGATCATCAGCCTGAACATCCCACGATGATTAGTTTGGGGTGTAGAGGAAATATTTTCTTGACAGAGGAACTATTTTCTTGACAAAGCAGCTTCGTGATTCTTTACGGCTGAATAGTGCTGATGCACAGTAATTGTCAGAGGAGTGAGACATCATTAGGAAGGTGACATTTCCCATAACTAGGAAAAAACCCTCAATTGTCAACAACTGGTTTAAAAACAAAGGAAGGTTTTAATAAGATTTATGGACATAAGCAGCAGAGAGGATCTTGTGTCACCAGACTTCTCAAGATGCTCTGGTCTGACTTCCTACTTTTGATCTATGAGTTTATGTGCATATTAAAATGTGCTGTAGCTGTTGCCCTGAGCTATGTGGAGAACACACGGAAATACTTTTGTTCTCTCTACTCAACCAGAATGATTCACTTAAGAGTCTCTTTCTCTGAGTCTAGGACATGAGTTGTATCTACATCTCTTCTTAAAAAAATGTGGATGTATCTGGAAAGCTTTGTGATCTTGACTTCTTTTTGTACTGAGCTTTACCATGTGGGTATCTCTTTGTAGCCCTGTGATAGCTGCTTCTCTTCGAGGAATGGATTTCAGAAAGAAAGCAAACATGGAGATTTGTGTTTCCTGAGGAGGGGAAGAAACAACACCCTAATGAGACATGGAATATTCATAGAATCATAGTGGTTGGAAAAGAGCTTTAAGACCATTAAGTCCAACCATTAACCCAACACTACCAATTCCACCTCTAAACCATGTCCCTGAGCGCCTTGTCTCCCCGTCTTTTAAATCCCACCAAGGAAGGTGACTCCACCACCTCCCTGGACAGCCTGTTCCAATGCTTGAGAAGCCTTTGGGTGAAGAAGCTTTTCCTCATATTCAATCTAAACCTTCCCTAGTGCAACTTGAGGCCATTTCCTTTTGTCCCATCGCTTATTACCTGGGAGAAGAGACTGACCCCCACCTCTCTCCACCCTCCTCCAAGGGACTTGGACAGAGCCACAAGGTCTCCCCTCAGCCTCCTTTTCTCCAGGCTCAACACCCCCAGTTCCCTCAGCCACAAGGGAACTCAGCACACTTGTGCTCCAGACCCTTCCCCAGCTCCGTTCCCTTCTCTGGACACGCTCCAGCACCTCCATGTCCTTCTTGGACTCAGGGGCCCAACACTGAACCCAGCACTCCAGCTGCAGCCTCACCAGTGCCCAGTGCAGGGGGAAGAGAACTTCCCTGCTCCTACTGGCCACACTGGTGCTGATCCAGGCCAGGATGCCCTTGGCCTTCTTGGCCACTTGGGCACTCTGCTGACTCATGTTCAGTTGGGTATCAGTCAACACCCCCAGGTCCCTCTCTGCCCAGCAGCTCTCCCCCAACTCCTCCCCAAGCCTGGAGCGCTGCTGGGGGTTGTTGTGACCCAGTTGCAGGACCCAGCACTTGGCCTGGTTGAACCTCATGCAGTTGGTTGCAGCCCATCGATCCAACCTGTCCAGATCCCTCTGTAGAGCTTTCCTACCCTCCAGCAGATCTTCAAACGATGCATCACAATGAGTGTAGCACGCTACAGAGAAGCTGCTGAGGGTCCTTGCCAAGTGGGCCATGGTAGGAGATCTACTTGAGGACTGAATTTCCATTCCAGTTGAAGACGTGCAATACCGTGCTCACCTCTTCCAGTCTCTGTGGCTGAGATCATCTCTACACCTTTGTGTTGTCCCTTCCCACAGTGTTTGCTCCACATTTTCTCACAGAGCCATGCTGGAAGCAGTGCTCTTCCTGTCAGATGTATAATTGACCATCTCTTCCCGGCGTGCCAGCCTTATTTGTGTCGATAAACAAATGTTCTCTGTGTACATCCCGCAGATAATTCTCCTCATCCAGTAGGTTCCTGCTCAATTTACCTGTTTCTCATGAAGTGCTTTTGAATTTGGGTGTTTGATTAATAAGTTTCACCTTTCACAGATTCTTCTGTTAACTCCTAAAAGCTGAGTGTTCTGATTTCTGGTGGCAAAAGGGGGAAACTGATGTTAAAAGCATTAATTAGTCTTGGTTGATTGCACGAAGAATAGAGTTGGTGTGAGGCAGCTTTTGATTTAGCCCTTGGTGGGTCTTTGATTTTTGTGTAAGCTCCTTAAAGGGTCTGTATCTCTGGAGTTGTCCTGCTGGATTGTAAAATTAGAGTTTGGTGTGAAATACGGTGATTGGGCTTGAAGAGCAAGAGCTCTGGACAATTCTGAGCAATAAAGTTGTAAAGCAATTGGCCAGAATTTATATGTATTGTAAGAGAAATCATAGAATCATCAAATGTTGTGAGTTGGAAGGACCCACAAGGGTGATGGAGACCAACTCCTGTCCCTGCACAGGACAATCCCAACATTCACACCATGTCCCTGAGGGCCTTGGCCAAATGCTGCTGGAATCTTGTCAGGCTTGGTGCCATGAGCACCTCCCTGGGGAGCCTGTTCCAGTGCTCCACCACCCTCTGGGTGCCTGAAGAACCTTTTCCTCATGCCCACCCCCCCCCCCCCCTGCCACATCTTCCCTGGAAGTGTTTGTGGCCAGGTTGGATGAGGCTTTGAGCAACCTGGTCTAGTGGAAGGTGTCCCTGCTGCTGGCAGGGGGGTTGGGACTGGATGAGCTTTCAGGTCCCTTCCAACCCAAACCAGTCTGGGGTTCTATAGCAGTTTCTGTAGTACCCAGTTCTAGCCATCTATTCTCCACACACAAGTTTGAAAATTAATAAAATGCAAAGTGTAGAATATTTTTTTAAAGAAAACTTTTATAATTATGCTTGACTACAAAAACCAAATACCATTGGTATAATTAATTGCTAATTGCCTCTCATTTGTGCATGAATTAAGATTTCCCTCTTTCCTTATAAACTTTCCTTCTATCTTAGATATTATTATTAGATAAAACTGCTCTATAAAAAGAATGTTGGACTGGGTTTCCATCCAAACTTGCTAATGCTTCTGACTAAAGACCCAAGAGTTGCCCAGTGTGGGACCTCCAGTGCTGCCTTCATTTCCTTTGTGTGAGAGCGCGTGTATTTATTCTGCCAGTTGGCTGTGGGCACGTGTGATGTTGTTAACGGTGTCCCTCTGTAGAAAGGTTTTTTAAGCATGAAAATATCCAGCTGATCCAGAAGATTTTAAGTCTTTAGATGAAGGAGAATGGTGGAATACATCTGAAGCTTCTGGGCTTAACAAAAAGCCTTCTTTGGTTTCCTGAATATTTTAGATTTGTATCATGACGCACTGATGTCTTCTTTTGTAATTTGTATTTTAGAAGATGTTTGTGCTGTGAAGTTGTCTGCTGTTCTCTGTAGGCCATTTCAAGGTTTGGCAGCTTTGAAAGCATAACAGCGTGTGCTTTTCCCTCCTCCTGCCATTAATTATGTCTGTGGAAACCCTTTAGCATCTGGAGACTATCTCTGCAGGTAGATGTTAATGATGGTTTTATTGGAGGGTATCATGAGTCGCTGCTGGAGAGGATGTCCTGACTTCTCCTGGGGTTAGGACAGGGTGAGAGCCATCATAGGGACCTGGGGGTGTTGGGCAACAGCAGCTGAACATGAATCAGCAGAGTGCCCAAGTGGCCAAGAAGGATCCAACCTGACCAGATCCTTCTGCAGAGCCTCCCACCCTCCAGCAGATCAACACTCCCACCCAGCTCGGTGTCATCTGCAAACTGACTGAGGGTGCCCTCGATCCCTTTGTCAGATCATTGATGGAGATGTTTACAGCCACATGTAACCATGAGGATGGTTTTTCACAACTACCACAAACATCTCCATCTTTCACTTGCCCTCGTTAGTTTTCCTTCCCCACTTAAGGAAGTGGTTCTTCTCCAGTATGAGAAGCATTAAATTGACTCAACTACTTTGTTTGCTGAAGTAGCACTTTGAAGTGAATCTTTGAAGTTTCTTAGAATCATAGAATGGTTTGGATTGGAAGGGACCTTAAAGCTCATCCAGTTCCAACCCCCCTGCCAGCAGCAGGGACACCTTCCACTAGACCAGGTTGCTCAAAGCCTCATCCAGCCTGGCCACAAACACTTCCAGGGAGGGGGCATCCACAACTTCCTTGGGCAACCTGTGCCAGTGTCTGACCACCCTCACAGTGAAGAACTTCTTCCTAATATCTCATCTAAACCGCCCCGCTTTCAGCTTAAACCCATTTCCCCTTGTTTTGTCATTAACTGCCCTTATGAAAAGTCCCTCCCCAGCTTTCTTGTAGCCCCTTCAGGTACTGGGAGGCCACTAGAAGGTCTCCCTGGAGCCTTCTCTTCTCCAGGCTGAACAGCCCCAACTCTCTCAGCCTGTCCTCACAGCAGAGCTGCTCCAGCCCTCGCATCATCCTGGTGGCCTCCTCTGGACTTGTTCCAGCTGCTCCAGGTCTCTCTTGTGATGGGGGCTCCAGAGCTGGACGCAGTATTCCAGGTGGGGCCTTACAAGATACTTGACTTGTGCTTCAGCATGCAGATGTGATGGGGTCATCCATGGTATCAGCAGAATCTCACTGGTCAGCTTTTTGAGGCATGTCTCTAGCATTAACTCTCAAACTGGGAAGTTAATCCCCTCTGGAGTCTTGACCTACTCTCAAAATTACTTTCTCCTGCTCTTTTGAGCCTTTGGGTTCTATTCCAATGTTTTTTTTCTTCCTCTTCATCAAGACAACTTGCTTAATTGCTGTGACTGCTAGGCAGAAATCTTACTCTCCTGTCTTACAGACCTCCTTTTCTTCACTTCCTTCATAATAAAGTAGTTTCTGGAACAGGGCCAGGCCTTTAGCCTGAAGTATCTTCCAACTTTGGTATCAAAGAAGGGACAGCACAGCCCACTCCTAATCCCTCTTTCCAGAGACAAAGACGTCGGCGCTGTCTGGACGTCAGTGTTTGAAAGATATTATTTGCTTTTTCCCATGTGTTAATTCAAGGCTGAGGGTTCCCTCTTTCTCCTTCTCACCCCACCTAACAGTCCCCAACGTGCCCCCCATCGATGGATGAAAACCTGCGTACAGCTGGGGACAGAAGAGGACAGTTTGGGAGTAGGTGATCTGTGCCCCTTTGGACCAGAGTCAGTGAAACACGATGTGGTGAGGTCTGGCTGGTGGCCCTCGTGGTGTCACAACAACCCCCAGCAGCGCTCCAGGCTTGGGGGGGGGGGGGGGGAGAGCGGGTGGGGAGAGGGACCTGGGGGTGTTGATTGACAGCAGCTGAACATGAGTCAGCAGAGTGGCCAGGTGGCCAAGAAGGCCAAGGGCATCCTGGCCTGGATCAGCACCAGTGTGGCCAGTAGGAGCAGGGAAGTTCTCTTCCCCCTGCACTGGGCACTGGTGAGGCCGCAGCTGGAGTGCTGGGTTCAGTGTTGGGCCCCTGAGTCCAAGAAGGACATGGAGGTGCTGGAGCGTGTCCAGAGAAGGGAACGGAGCTGGGGAAGGGTCTGGAGCACAAGTGTGCTGAGTTCCCTTGTGGCTGAGGGAACTGGGGGTGTTGAGCCTGGAGAAAAGGAGGCTGAGGGGAGACCTTGTGGCTCTGTGCAAGTCCCTTGGAGGAGGGTGGAGAGAGGTGGGGGTGGGTCTGTTCAACCAAGGACCAAGGGACAGGACAAGAGGAAATGGGCTCCAGTTGTGGCCAGGGCAGTTGAGATGGGATGTGAGGAAGAATTTCTTTGCTGCAAGGGTTCTGAGGCATTGGAAGGGGTTGCCCAGGGAGGTGTCTGAGTCACCTTTTCTTGGTTAGGATTACAGTGCTACCCAGACTCAACTGTGCAGTAACATCTGAAGGGAGCAAACCTGGTCTTGGAGATCCCCTTCCTGTCCTCCATTCCTCTCCATGTTCTTCAAGGCAATGATGGTTTTGATGCAGAAATACTGTTAACTTCCAAAAAAATGAAGTGTAGCATTTAACACAGGTTTTTAGTCAGTCCTTCATCTGACCTCTTTAATTTTATTACGTGGATACAAAAATCAATGAAAGAGTCAAGAAGCCCCATCACAAGTGACTTTGAAATAACCTAGGAGACCATTTTAATACATTGTATTTGATGTTTAGAAGTCCTGATACTTCAGATTTTTTACCTTTAGAACACGTGTGTGTGTGTATATGAATTGATTTGAAAATTCAAATCTCTCCTTGAATCCCACTAAGCTTTTGCCTACAGTGGTTAGTGGTGAGTTTTGCAAACTCGGAGTAAATTGCAGTTGAATTTTAATTTGTTCTCTTATCCCTTCTTCCTGTAGGACATGGTGGGGTGAATAAGTGGCATTTAATGTCATTTCTCATATTGTCTTTTTTAAAAGTACTGCTTTCTCACATGATATTTTCCTCTTACGTTTAAATCGATGCAAATTTCCTATGAAAGCTGAACAACGCCGTATCTCATTACCCTTCCACCTCCTCGCATCTCCTGACTCCAGGCTGCTTTCAAGGTCAAGTATTCAGGCAGCTTCTCAAACACACGGGCAGTGATCCTCCTACGTAATTCTGGGTTGCACTGGCAGCTGACATCAAATAGAAAGGGTTCAATTATAGGGATTTTTCTCTAATTTCACAAAAGGCTTATCAAAATATGAAGATAGGAAGTATTGGTGACAAGAACTGGACGAAGAATGTGGAAGACAGCACAAAGAACCCAAATGTCACCGACCTGAGAATCACAGAATCCCAGAATTGCCTTGATTGGGAAAAGACCTTTAAGCTCATCGAGTCCAACCATGAACCCAACACTGACAAGTCCCCTATGACTAACCCATGTCCCTCAGCACGATGTCTACACGACTCTTCAATCCCTCCAGGGATGGGGACTCCACCACTGCCCTGGGCAACCCCTTCCAATGCCTCAGAACCCTTGCAGCAAAGAAATTCTTCCTCACATCCCATCTCAACTGCCCTGGCCACAACTGGAGCCCATTTCCTCTTGTCCTGTCCCTTGGTCCTTGGTTGAACAGACCCACCCCCACCTCTCTCCACCCTCCTCCAAGGGACTTGCCCAGAGCCACAAGGTCTCCCCTCAGCCTCCTTTTCTCCAGGCTCAACACCCCCAGTTCCCTCAGCCACAAGGGAACTCAGCACACTTGTGCTCCAGACCCTTCCCCAGCTCCGTTGCCCTTCTCTGGACACGCTCCAGCACTTCAACATCTTTCCTGTAGTGAGGAGTCAATAATTTAATCTCTGCAAATATTACCATATCTCTTGCCCTCTCTTTTCCACTTTGCTCACCACCCGTGAAATACTCTTGGACCTTGCAAAGGATCTTGGAGCACCTTCGTGTTACCCTTTTTTTGGCAGCCTGAAAATCCAATGTTTAATTCTCAGCTGTTTCCTGGAGCTTCGCTGCTCTCTAATCCATGACATTCTTCACTGTGAGAGTGGTCAGACACTGGAACAGGTTGCCCAAGGAAGTTGTAGATGCCCCCTCCCTGGAAGTGTTTGTGGCCAGGCTGGATGAGGCTTTGAGCAACCTGGTCTAGTGGAAGGGGTCCCCGCTGCTGGCAGGGGGGTTGGAACTGGAGGAGCTTTAAGGTTCCTTCCAACCCAAACCAGTCTGGGATTCCCTTTTTCTTTTATCTTGTAACTTTATTCTTTTAATAGTGTCTTGCTTTTATTAATAACTTGTTGAGGTCTTGCCCTCCCAGTTATGGACTCTTTAGTCATTACTCTATAGCCACAACCCAAGGATTTTCTCCGAGTTATTTTGCTTCCTGTGCTGTGTGTGTTTCTCTGAGTGTCGCAGGACAACGCATCGTTACGGCCAGTTCCCTTCATGTGTAATAAGACGTTGGATAATTCCCTGATAATCCTTAATACACTTAGGAGAGATAAGGACAAGTCTTCTGCTGTTATGTAAGGAGCGATTTGAATATGATAATGTATTTTTGTAAACATTATGGACAGGTCATGAAAGCTTTTCCTGATTTGTGAACAGCGAGACCTGGAGAGTTGGATGAGGAGAAATTTAATGAAATACAACAAGGGCAAGTGTAGAGTCTTACATCTGGGAAAGAACAACCCCATGATAGGTTGGGGACAGAGCTGTTGGAGAGCAGCATAGGGGAAATGGACCTGGGGGTCCAGAAGGATGACCATGATCCAGCACTGTGCCCTCG
>NW_010305105.1:18556-37132 GCF_000700745.2 Antrostomus carolinensis | reverse complement strand
CCCTCGGGCGAAAGGCAGGTGGGCGCCGAGCCCCAACTTCTCCAGAAGGCAGAGACCTCGGCTGGCTGTTGAGGCCTCAAGGTCCTGCGTGTGAAGTGAGAAGTGTCCTCGTATTTGTTGTTCGCTTCCTCTCCTCTGTCCTGCCCGTGCATTTCCCATCCCCAGCAGGACGGGGATCTTGTAGCCAGGGGTTTCTCGCCTGGGAGGTTTTGCTGGTGTCCCGGCCGAGTCGCTTTAGTGATGTAAGGCTTACTTTGTGCCAGTCTGTTCTGTGGTGAAATTGAGGCAGCTTCCTGGCTTCAATTAACAATTCCTCCGTGGTGAATACTGCCATTGACCAGTTCTTGTAGAAGCAATTGAAATGGACTTCCCTAAAGCTTAATTTTATATAAAGGTTGTCATTAATTACACTGAGCAGTTAAACTGTGTTTGAATTGGCACCTAGTGTGGCTGTTTAAAACAATACCCTTGAGGTAGTGCTAGAATAAGCTGGGAGCTATGTGGTCACTTGCAGTTTAAAGTTTTTAAGTGTATTTAAGCTACAAGTTCTGCTGGCTCCCAGCTTTCCTTGTCTGTTTGCTGAAGTGATAAGGTAAGGCATCAGTTATTTCCTGGTGGATCAGAATTCTTCCTTATGTACCTTCCTAGCAGAGAGGGCAACAGATCAGGGCTTATTGATCTATCTTGTTTGAGCTCTTAAACTTCAGGAGAGGGAGAAAAAAAAAGTCCACAAGGCTTAAGTATTGAAATCTTATAGTATATCCCTCACAGAATTTATTGGGTGTTGTCTAAGTACATTGCTTGTGTTTTCTTTACTCTGCAACTCGTCTGATTGTGTGGGGAATAGAAGAGTTGCTGTAAGTAGTGTTTTTCTTCAGTATCTATGGTGCTGAGCAGGACAAGGGACACGAAATGAGAGCAGAAAGGAGAATGATGGTAGCAGAGATCCAATAGTTCAGCTAGGGTGCAAGTTTTCTTAAGGGTTTTCCCCATGTTTAAAACATTCTGTTGTAGCTAGGTAACAAAATGTTTATCACAGAGTTTCACACTAGCATATATTTATTTTCACATTCTACTGAATTTTAAATTAGTGTAACATAACTGAGTTTCCATTTCAGTAAGATTCATGTAACTTTTAGAAATTTGCAGCATTAACATGCTTCTTCCCTTGTGCTCCTGAGAGAAGCAAGTTGCTGGTCTGACTCTTATTTTTTCCCTTTTTCAGGAAAATAGAATTCTCATGGGGAGAAAGAAAATTGCCTTTTGTTTCTTGCAAGATACCAATACAGCTGCTCTTTGAAGTTCATGAAAACATGTTGAGTAAATCTTAGAGAGAGACCAACAATGACAAAGAAACATCCATCAGTATCTCAGTGTTGTAAAATGAACTGTGTAGAGCAGTATGTCACTACCAAAGAGGTATTTTTATAATGGATTTGTGGAGGGGGAACTCTTGTGTTCCTTTAGCTGTTTGTTACTGTGCCTGCTCTGCCTGATGTGCTACAGGTGGTGGAAGAGACTGTGGCACTAGTAATACTACTTCAGCTTACAGTACCTGCTGCTAAAGCCATAAAGCTCTACTAAGAACTAGGATTAGAAATGGGTATTTTATGTGACTAAGGGGATAAGGTGTGGTTTGTACTGATCTCTGTGTTGCCTATCTAAATGTTTCAAACTGCTGTCTGTGTTCTGTTCTCTAACCTGTGTGTGGGCTGTATTTATCCCTTCTGTAGGCATCCTTGTAACAGCTTTTCAGCTGTTGTCTTGCGAATAGACTGCCAGTTGCTCTTGCAGTTACTCTTTTTAAAGACAAGTGCTAAAGAAGTCTGTGCTGTGGTTATGAAGATATTTGATTCAGTTATCGTGGATGGTGCTGTAGAAGGACAAAGAATGTAAAGTGGAATTAATATTCTAATATTTAAGTATGCTGTGATTTTAATATTTAAGTGGTATAGATTATATGTTGGTTTAGCAACGTATATCATTAATTTGATAATAATTTTAAAAATTTACTTTATTCTTAACTGGTAGCAAGCTATAGTATGTGTTGTCTAATAAATGTTTGCATCCTGTATGGAGTGAGTTCAGACACACATCACAAACTTGTAACTGTGCTTTGTGGTAGCTGAGAGGCTGTGGGCTGCATTTTATTAACCCTACCACTACTATCTGGGAAGTCAGCCTCATTAATGTCAGAAAGGTTATGAACCATGTGGTCCTAAGTTATTAATAACTGAACTGCTTATTTGTATGAACTGTTTTGTGTATACATTCCGATTAGACTTGTACCAGAGTTGGTAAGCGGGCTTCAGTTTATTGTAGTTACACTTGTGCTTGGTGATTCTTTTCTTCAAGAGTTGTTAGCAAGTTCTGGAACTAGTTCTGGATTTATTTTCTAGGTAGTTGAAATAAAATTGTAATTCAATATTGAATTAAAGTTTCATAGTACTTATTAATAATTTCCCCAATTATTTGATTTAAGCTTACAGATATGAAAAGACTATACTTTCTAGTGGTGTAATACCTTAGAAAGAAGGCAGATGTTGCAGCTCTCAAGAAAGCTGTTGCAAATGCAGTTTGTGGTGCAGCATTGGCACGTCCTTCTCTGATGTACCCCTGAGAGAATTCTAGGGCCTTTCAACAATCATAAGGGAATTGTGGAAAAAAACTCATAATGGAATATCTTCAATTCTTATTTGTGCCATTCTGTTTCAAAATAGTGTCTTCACACACCCTGCATTAAATTATGTGAGTGCATTTCCATCAAAAGTGCTCAAATTCTCAGTATGTTCTGATACTGTAAACCAGAATGCAGCTTCTTATACTGAAATTAAGAATTTATTTGATTGTGAGAAACTGAAGGCACTGAAAATCCCAGTTAGGGATCCAGTGATACTGATGAAGGATATGGTAACACAATCTGGTTTCGCTGCTGCTAATTGTTGATAGGCTTAAGACATTGTTATAAACACCATTTGTTTGTTTGAGCGATACTAGTTTGAGATGTGGTTTTAGTTTAATATGGAAACAAAGTTTTGGTTTTGTGGCATAGCAGCTCCAAAGCTATGGTTGTGTAGTTTACTCAGGCTTAATTAAAGTGACATTGATTTTAAAGCTTACACTGAAAACCCCAGGAAATGTAACCCCTGATTTCCCGGACACTATTGCCTTAGTTTTCTGGGGAAAATATTTGACAACCTGAACTACTCATAGAATACCAATATTTTTCCATCTGAATGAAAGCAAAATCTTGATGTGCATTGGTCGTGTAACCCAAAATATTTGAAGAAGGGGCATTTTTAAAGTTTTAACTAAAACCTGTCTGTTTCTAGGCTGTGTTTTAAATTATTAACAAGATAAACTATCACTTCCAACCTGTGCCAATGGAAGCGTGAAAATTATTATTACTTTGCCAGTGCCTTTGCAGTACAGGAAAACTGTTTTGTAAGCAATTGTTTTTTAACATTAATGTGGTTTAAATACTGACTTTGCAATGACACTGACTCAAAGTCAGGAAAGCACCAAAACATTGCCTAATTGAAGTGAGATGGGATATGTCAATACTCAAGTGCTTTACTGAACTGGAGTTGTTAAAAGTAGTGTCTGCTTTGCTTCAAACTATTATTCCGTTTCTTACAAATACAGGGCTGGAGACTTTTTACTTCAGAGTTCTTAATTGATTCAGGTGATGATAAAACCTTGATTCTTGTTTTTGAAATTATTAAACTTGGCTTCATACCAAAAAGTGTTTTTCTTGTAGTACTACTGTCTGAAAAACGTGCCAGTTTTTAGGTCTCCTCAGACAGCCTACTCAAAAAGGGTTTTGTGCAGTAGAAGACTCGATGTTGCACAGCATACTTGGGCTTGATGGAAGTATAAGGCATGAACATAGGTGCTAACTTTTGTGTTTGTTCAGGAAACAAAGCGGGAGTACTGTAGGGTGACTGTAGCATTCAAGTCTGATCACTTGTACACGGTTCTGAAACTTAGCGTCGTTCTAGGAGATGCTCTGAAAAGCATAACACTGCTTTTAGCTCTTGTGATTGCATGAGTGTGTGCAGCTCTCCAAAACTGGAGTTGTGTTTAGACACTAGAATGTCATTGGTGCATACACTATTACACGGTATATGCAGTGTGACATTTGTCCTTCAGCCCTTTCATTTTATTAAAAGAAAACAAGATGTAGCTGAGTGCTTTGTCCAATTAATAAATGCGTAAGGTAGAGTAGTATGAACCAGAAGATACTTAAGAGGTTGAGGTGATTGGACAGTGTGCTCCCTGCTGGGGGGTTAGTAAAACCATTTCCATTTCAGGTGAGTTTGTATTTGACTGCAGAGTTTCACAATTTTTTCTTTTTTTCTTTTTTTTTACTTTGGGGTGAGGAAATTCTTTAAAAACATAACAAGATGAGTTTCAGGAGAGTTTGCATACAAAATGGGTGCCTGAGTTTGAATCAGATGTAAATTGGAAACTTACCTGTTCTCATTATTTTATTTTGGATATTTAGGCTGAAAATCTAGAAGCAAGTGTTTCAACTTGTCAGGCTGGCTTTCAAGAGTACCCGTGCTTTCTATTAAAAAAGATGAAAAGCTGCTGTTTGTGAAAAGAGATACAACCCCCTGCTGAAAACCCCAATCAGCTTTCCAATGTCAGAACTAATACAGTGAAATCAGATGTGTTTCTGTATTGCTGCCCTGGTAATTATATTTTCCTAGATGCAGTTAAATTCTTCCGTGTGGTCTGTGGAAGTAATAATATTCCCTTCTGGAAAGTTCTTCATGAACTTATGCAGCATTAGGAAAACTTAAGACCATAACACTGCTTTTTGACTGTTCTTAAGTCTTGTAGCTGTATTTGTGCATGGTAATAATTATCTTCCAAATACAATGTATTTGGTATATATTTTTGATTTGTGACCTCACCTGATGTTTCTGTTTTCAACATCTGTTATCCTGATAGGATTCTGTTTGGTCTTGGCAGTCTATAAATATTGAAAAAACATGAGTTTCCTTTTTAGGCCAAATGTTGGAATTTTAACTTACTGTATTAGACAACAGTTCGTATTTTAAGAACATCAAAATGATTCCAGCTAGAATAAGGAGTATAAATGCAAATTTATATTTCTGAGATTAGACAAAGGTGGTAACTGTCTGACTGCTATTAGGAAAAGTAATAGCATGTGTGCTTGCAGCTCTCAGAATGTAACTGAACCTGTATTACAATCCAGAATAGCCTCTCTGATTACCAAATACGAAGTTAAGTGTTATTACTGTATAAAGTTCCTCATATAAATACTTCATGAAGAATGTGAGAAACATTACCATGATTTTACAGGTGAGGAATTTGAGGTAGAGAGATATAAAATTACTTGCATAGAGCTATTCAGCTATCAGAAGTAAACATCCCTATAAACTGAGCTGGGTATGGTTATTGTATTGGAAACCAGTGTTTGAGCTAGGAAAATAATGTGGAATAGAGGTTCTGAATATCTAAAACCATTGGATTTCAGTACTCTGCTCTCTGCAAAACTAGCAAGATTTCCTACGGTCTGAAGAACGTTGGCCCCTTCCATCTCTGTCGAAATGCAGTGCTGTTGAGTGCCTTGTAGGACCTTTATCTAAAAGGACAAAAGCAGAATGTGAGCACGCTCTAGTTAATGCGTCAGTACGGATGGTGTTACCTTACCATGTAATGAATTATGTTGGTAGCCTAGTTATAGCAGCATGATATCCTGTGGACTACAGAACTGACCCAAGTGCTTACCTGACTTCTTAAGTAGGATTTGTAGTCCGCTCTGTTCTACTGTGACAGCAGCACTCCTGGTGGTACTTGAGAAATTAATTCAGAGCTAGCTGAGGTATGTGGACGGGCTCCAAGGCTCTTCCTTCTAAGAATATCTTATTTCAGACTTGCTTCCAGTGAGGTTATGAGAGTTGTCTTGGCTATTTCAAGTGTCTCTGGCTATTTATGACTTTATTGAAACATACACTGAAAATGGAAGAGTATGTATGAGCAATTCCCTACCTTTTCTCAAGGAAAGATGGTCTTTTGTTAAATAATCATAACTTTTACACTGGTGGCTCTCTTGTACTTCTACTGCTTGTGGAAATTGAAGATAAACTATACTATAATTAAAGAATCTGCTAGTAGAGTGGCCTTGTAATATTGAAGCTGTGAATATTCTCCAGTGTTATCTTCCTCAGCTTTGCTTTCTGGTGTCCCGAGCATAGCAGCACAATGAATGGACACCACAAGTATCTGTCTGGGTTCTGGAATCTAAGGGGATAAAAATTAATTTTCTATTGTAGTACTTATCTTGGTATGCAGAATTCGGTAGACACCATTGAGGCTTCCTTTAGCATGCTGGAGGGATACTGCTGGTACCATTGTCTTATGGTTATGTATTCACATTTCTCAGCATGAGAAGGACCCAAGACTATGGTTATGGGAATGAAAAGGCGTTAGAGAGCTTGAAAATCTAATTTCAAGCAGTTGGAATGTGTCTAACTCTGTTAGCTATGTTAGTATTGGGGTGAAGGACTTAATGTACTGTGTAAGATGGTTTCTGGGAGAACTATAAGAGGTACAGCATGAGACAGGTATCAGTCCCAGTCTTGACCTTTTGAGATTGCTTTTGGTCTTGAGAAATTGAATCCTTGCTTACAAAAGAATGGGTGAAGAACCAAGGAGACTTTTCATACTTAATGCCCAAACTTGTTCTAAGGTTTCTTTAGAACTTGGAAGTAAGAATTGTTTGTAGTATTGGTGTGCTATTTCTGCCTCCAGCATTGCTGTACTGATTTTAAAACCTAATTTAGATGGTTGGGGGCTGACAAAGGAGGCCTGTTCTCTTTGTTATAATTTCAGAGTGTAATCTGTGCTACTTCCCTGATATCTTCCATGGCATGCCTGCAGTCATCTCTGGAGAGAGAGGTCTCCTCCCACGCTGTTTCGAATAAGCATTAGCCGAGCACAGATGGACTATGTACTTCCGTCCTGAGAAGGCAGATGCATTTCCCATGCTGTTCTATCCCCTCCTCTCCACCCCCAGTGTATTCTCATTCCTCTCTTTCTTAGGCTTAAAAGCCTGCTTCTTTAGTCTACTTTCATAAGAGTCATCATTCCTCTGAGCATTGTTAGTCTTGCAGTTCTGTTTCTGGTTTTGTTGACTTTTTCTAAATGGGGCTGATAATGCTCTTTAGGCATTGAGATTAGGTTTGTACAGGGATGGTGCCCCTGTCTGCTACAAGTATGTTCTTGGGTGTTTGTGGAGGACAGCCTTTGCTCTTAGGGCTGCATCGTTTGTGGCACATTTCTTCTGCAAAGGATTAGTCCAGGTAGGGTTTTCCCTCTCTTCTTTTGGTTGCTTCAAACAAATGACTTGAAAATTAAAGCAAAAAACCCTGTTGCTTGCACACTTTGACATTTTTACACGTTCCTATTGCTGCAGTCTCTGTAAGCGTTGAATCTTATTTTTATCTAGTCTACCTTTTCTTTGTTCAGCATGGCTTGTAACCTCTTTGTGTTGAAAATGAATGAGATGTGATCAAACTGTGTGGTGCCACATAACAGGCATTTGGGACTTGTTCTTTGTTTAATTTTTTTTGAGGGGGGCGGGAGGCCTGTTTTTTCTTCATGAGAATTTCAGAAGTGACCTTCTGGAAGACAATCTGTGATTTGTGTTTTACACTAAGAGGTGCTAGTCCACTATGATCTCAGTAAGAAAGGTACTCAGACTCTGTACAGTACCATTTAAAATGCTTTTTATTGGATTTGACACTATAAAGAGAACAGTATAGCTAATCTTACATCCTTTTAGTAGCGGGGAACACAAGTTGTGCAGCATCAAATGAGCCTTCAATCTTCATGCAGCACACCGTGCAGACCCTGCCTGTAGGGTTACTTCATTTTGATCATTTGAGCTATTATAGAATTTGCTTACAGGAAAACAACTCTGTGCATCGTTTCTGCTGTCAACCAGGAAGGATGTTCACAGGAGAGTTTCTTCTGAAACTCTCAGCTTTCAAGAGCTGCACTTCTTGATAAAGACGAGGACATGCAGGAGGTGTAATCACTGGTACCAAGTGGGAGCTGCCTGCAGACTCCTCTGTTATGATTTGGCTAAATTTATCCCATGGCCGAGAGATCTGCAGAGCCCAGGCCTGGGCCTGTTCACTAGCCAGAGCGGTCACCAGCACCTCAGCGTGCCGGGGGCTTCCAGTCAGAACAGCCGCGGTTTCTTTTATGCTTCTTTTTTTCAAAAACTTTATGGAACTCTTTCCAGTTATTTTTGATCTGTTAATGGGTTTTGCTATGTTTCTTTAGGAATTGCCAAGCAGGTTCATGATAGCAGAGCTATTTTCTAGTGGGTAGTACCAATATGGAGTTTTAGCAGTCTTTTTCTATTTATAATTTCCTTTTTAAAGGGGAACATATGAAACATACAGCTGTTTGAAGAAATGTAAATTAATGGAGCAAATAAAAAATCTGCTTTCTAAAAAGTGTTAAGAGTTTCTAATGAGAAAACAAATTAAATTATTAGTTTAATATTAGAGTGAAACAAAATTGAATATACTCTTTGTATAACCAATAAAAAGCACTCTCTTGTAAACACATGCTTGTTTCGATATTTATTCTAATCAGTACTTGAGATGCTAATATATCTCTTAGGTTTAAGTTAATATATTTATATTTGCAGTTAAAAAGAATTAAAGGGATAAGAACACAAGCTGAAAATAAATCCATGGTTTGGTGAAGCTACTACAGCTTGGCTGCAGGTTTATCTTAATGTGTCCTCAAGGAAAGAAGAGACCATAGCACTATAATACTTGTCTGTGTAGTTAACATCCTTCCTCTGTCATACTTCTGTCATCACCTGATGTAACCTTAATTTATATTTTTTTTAAATGCATCTCTGAGTTTGAAAATAGTACTGGGGCAATAAAGCTGTGCAAACTTGCTCACTAGAAATGTTCAGATTTGATTCAGAGTCTGGGTTCTGCTTGGTTTGGTAAGTATCCTAGCACCATGGCTACAAATGAAGTGGTATTTGCCCAGAATGCAGACAGCTTGCTTTCAGAGAGATCAGTAGTGTTGATAGAATGATGTACAAAACAAAGCCTGTCTACCTTTCGTTTAATATTCATTTTTTTACCATTAGATTACTCGTCTGTTTAATTCTGAAACATGCTCGTTCAGAAACCTAGGTTTGTACCCATTTATCAGTTTTCCTTCATTTTGTTTTGCAGGGTTTTTTTGCATAAACTGATTGTCTCGCATACTGTCTGTTTGGTCTTAAACTTGGGTTCAAACTGAGTATTACAGGCCTTTCTAGAAGCATAGGTTGTGACCTTCAGTTTTCACTAGAACACAATCCTTAGCACCTTGAACTTGTGGAGAGGGCTGGGGAAAAGTGCTTATAACCATCAAAGTATGTATGTCTGAATATGAATTTGTATTTAAAATTGTTCTCCAGGCTACACTAGTATGAAATGAAAGCACATTTAACTTACCTTTTAAATTCCTCTCTTGTAATACAAGCTTATTACAGAGTTAAACCCCCCAAACAGTTGACTTGGTTTCTCCCTCCCACCCACAATTAAGAATTAGACTCAAGTAACTTCAGGCACTTGGGCAGACCTTGCTGATGTGATTTGCTGTCAGGTGACCTACAGGTATATAATTCTAACTGTTTGTGCAACCAGAATGTTTGAAGATGATCCATCTCTCTAGTGAGTGTTTGACCAGTGACATATTTTACTATGAAAGATTAATTATTCACTGGCTTTTCTTGAGTAGAGAAAAGACTTAAAACTTGCATATTGATGGCATTTAATAAGAAGTTAACTGAATATGGCTCAAGGAAGACGCTGGTCTCTTCTGGAGTGCTGCAGGCATAGGTTGGAAATGCATAATGTCATGTGTCTAATCCTGCATGGTCAGATTTAAAGAATAAGTCTTGTGCTTGTAAGGCAAATCAAATTGGAATACAGCTTATTTTCAATTTAGATTAGTCTGCAAGATAAAGCATTTCTTTTGTACTAAGTGTAGAGGAGAAGGAAAGTAATAGAAAAAGATGGGTATTGAGTTTAGCTGAAGCTGTCTTTGAGGTTTATTTTTTTACCTACTCTAAGGCCTTTTATGTTGAACCTAGGAAAGAGGAAACTATTTAAGACACACTTGCCGTGTTGTACTCCATTTCTCTCAGCTTGCTGAAAGTATGGCAGTGGTGGAGCTGGGTAGTAGTTGCTTGATTTCGCAAGACACTTTATCAGTTTATGTGCTGTGCAGTTAACTCTGAAACAGTAGCAGAGAAAAGTAACCCGTGTAAAATAAAAATGTAAGTGTAGCCTAACTAACTAAATTTTAAACTAAAAATACAGGATTTCTTCTCAGAAATTTTTGGGTTACATAGTCTTATGTAAGCAGCCTTCTCCAGAGAGCAAGGACTGCTTCTTAAACAGCGTAAGACTTTGCTTTTATGTTCATCAGTACTGTCTTGAGAACAGGAGCGTTTAAGAAAAGCAAGGCCTCTAGTTAATCCAGACACAGATGGTTGAGATTGTCTGTAGTTGTAATTATGGTCTTTGTTTGGCAGGACTTTAGTCTTTGATTGTTTGAAAGGTCAGTATGGAAAACTTGTAACAATGTCAATGGGGTCTTGAACATCATATGCTTGAGGAATATGCTGGTTTTGTAGAGTGTGGGAATGTATTCAAGTTTATTTTAAATACAAAAGGTTAATCACTTATACATGTTTAATTATCACCGATGACCTTCTTCAGAAGGAACTGGAAAGAAGCTTTCTCTAATCTTGTTTGCATGTTGTTCTGTGTTCAGTGGAATACAGATCCAACAATACAATCCTTATTGAAAAGATCCTACAACTGAATAAGTGCACAGAAGTGGTCAAAGTACAGATTTTAAAACACTATATATCAAACATAGTGCTTGAATTGAGTAGTTTATTATGTGTCAATAGGAGGCTTAAAAAAAGGGAGAGGCAGTCATCTGAATGCATCTGCTACAAGTATGTATGACAGAGCCATTCTTTATGAAGTCAGACCTGCCCCAGAACTCTTGCAGTACCTGGCTTTTCATTGTTTGGGGAACACTTGAAAAAGGAAACGGTAGCATGCCAATAGAGGGGAAGTTTTAGCAAGGAAAGAAGTGTTTCGGGTGATTGGGGCAGGAGGGAGGTAGTAAAGTTTGTTGCTTTCTTTTTTTCCCCACTTTGGGAATTTTCATAAGGGCTTATTTGCAAGTGGAGGCTCAGGCTGTGCATGTGAGACCATAAGCAGGTATTAAGAATCTAATAGGAGAGTGTCAAAACTGCCTGTTAAGCAAAAGTGATTGCATGTTTAGTTTATTATTGAACTTAATTTTGCATCCAAAACTTTGGAAGAAAAAGTGATACATTTAAACTAGCTAGAAGCTAAGTTGGTACTGTAGTTCAGGAATCACTTTTGATAGAAGATTGATAAAACAGACACATCTGTTTAGTATGTCAGCATCTCTGCATTGCAGTTCAGAGGCACTTCATGCTGTTGGAATAACAGCATGAGTCTAAAGAGATTGGCTGAAAACTTGATGGCTGTGCTTATCTGAGGGGGAGGGGAAAAAAGCCAAGATAGAGGGTCCACTGGAATACTTATCAGAGTGTGCTTTAGCTGTATAAATCTATTTTGATTAACTTAGTGTGTCAGAAACACCGGTTCAGTACTTAAACAATCAACAAAACCAGTGTAGCCTTAAAAATAAAACAAAGCCTCCTGTCAGGTATTGGCTTTTTGTAGCCCATTATCCTTTGGGGAGGACAAGCAAGGCACTTACCTTGCTGCAGAGACAGCCCTAACTAAATGTGCCTGAAATTATGTGCGAGTGACTAAACAGCAGAGTAATGCAGTGTTACATAACTTATTGGCAGCGGGATGAGGGGCTGAGTGTCTGATGCTTACAGATAACATTTTTCAAAATTATAAGCTTTTATTCATATTCTGGACATGTTTCTGTTGATCAGATTTAAGTCTTGCAGTAACTAAAAATTGCCTAGATATTGGTGATCTTCATTATTTTTCTGGCCTGTGTCCTAGTACTGGTCTGGTGTAGCTCTCCTGAAGTCATCACTTAGCCTGGGGCTAAACTTATGTCTCTCATCTTCTAAGAAAAATTGCCAATTGAATTAGGCCACTTTTGAAAAGCTTTTACAGCTTTGATATGAGTTGAAAGCTGCTGGAGATGAGATTTATCAAACCCATTACAGTTCAGCATTATTCCATTTGATTAGTCACCCTTGGCATACAGATAAGGTTTGAAAGAAAACTCTCTTTAGCAAAATTATCACTAATAATTCACATGTTTATATTACACGTGTATATACTGTGTGCTTCTCTGATAGGAAGCTTTATTTCATATATGTAGAATTGTAATGAATATGCATGCTTCAGTGGAAGGCTTCAAAAAGTAGTCATTAACAAGACCAGAGTTCAAGTATTAAAATACTTAATATTGTGACACTCACCTTCTGCTAGAAAGTGTTCTAAAACTGCAGGAAGAAGGTAGCCTTTTTCTGGGATATGTGACAGGGACTAACAACTTTCCAGTTCAAGGCAAAGAAAGTATTTTATAGAAACAAACCTTACAAAATTACATGGGTCAGGCTCACTTTGAGTTCTCAATCTGTATAAAAACAAACCGCTTTTTGTTTGAGCTTTATGGCATTGCTTGAAGAAAGTGTACTGGGTTATGCATATTCAAGTATGCCAATATCTTTTTAATAGAATTGACTTAAGTTTCATTTTCTGTGTCTTTCTGTAGCTTTTGGAGAAAATACTTTGTCAGTGTTAACTGTTTTATCATACTCTGAATTCTGTCCCTTATATTCAACAAGAGCCTTGCTTATTCCCCAAAATAGGTCTGTTACCAGGAGAGTGGTGTTCTTCGTTCAAAAGTGCAAAGTACATATGTGCATTATTAAATTGTTACTTGCAACTTTCTGTAATAAGCATTTAGTTATATAAAACATCATCTTAAAATGTTAGTATTTGCCCAAGTCCGTAATGAGGTTTATATGTTTGTCAGAAAAAGAATTACTCCCATCCTCATGTTAATTACACCTTTCAAATATTTTAAACTCTCAGCTAGTTCAGTGATCATTTTGACTTTTCAAATGTTTTTATTTGTTAAAAATAGGCTATTTATACCTTTTGTTCTTACTTTGTTGAATCATTTTACATATTTATCTCTTGGTATGTTCTTTACAACTTTAATAGGGGTCCCAGGTCTTTCATTTTTGTAACAAAAGTTCAAGTGAGAAGAATTGACTGGTTTAAATTCTAGGTTGGAGAAAAAAAAAAAACCTTTTTATTTTTCTGTCTGTATTCAAATCAATCATATTTGACTTGAGTCAAGGCATGATCCAGATATTATTTGCTGAATGAAAGCCTTATTTTGGGTGGGTTTAATATTTTTTGTGGGTTTACACCTACAAATTTATATTCAGACCCCAAAGAATTATTAAAAAATAACTCATTTTAAAGATAGTTATAGATGTGGTTTTTGCAAGTTGAGCTGGAGTGCTTGAAGAAATTGCTATTTCTTAGCTATGGTTTGAGCATTTCAGCTGCAGGACTAGTAAGTTTAAGAAAATGCAAAAACTGTTGAGCTTAAATGGCTTTTAGCGCTTAGAAAGAGGACAATGACAAGGGCCACTACTTTATCTCTACTTTAGGAAAAGCAACTTTCAGATGGTAACCAACTAAATAATTTGATGGGAGTGGAATCTTAAATTGTTCCAACTAAATCTTGTAGATCTGGTTAGACTTTTTTGATCAGTAAATGTTGGTTCTTTAAAACACTGCTGTGGAAAGAGTAATAAGCTCTTGTTCTAATGCTCACAGTTACTGGAGTCCAAATATTTCATGATCTGATAATTTATTTTCTCTACAGGAGTGTATTGTTACCATCCTGTCCTCCTTCAGCTGCTTTCCCTTGAGTGGGCCTGGTAAGTTTCTACAGCCATTAAAAGTAGCCTTGTCAATGCAAGAAGAGTTAACTTATTTTCAGCCATTCTTCTCCCTTCAAATGTGAATGTGGAGTAAGAATAAGGTTCTGCCTTAGTTCAGCTGTCATTTGTCTCTTTCTAACAGCTTGTCAGCTCAGTTTGGAATTGAAATATTCAGTACAGATGTATTATGAATGTGAGCCAGCAGTGTGCCCAGGTGGCCAAGAAAGCCAACAGCATCCTGCCTTGTATCAGAAATAGTGTGGCCAGCAGGAGCAGGGAGTGATCGTCCCCCTTTACTCAGCATTGGTGAGGTCACACTTCGAATACTGTGTTCAGTTTTGGGCCCCTCACTACAAGACAGACACTGAGGTGCTGGAGTGTGTCCAGAGAAGGGCAATGAAGGTGGTGAAGGGTCTAGAGCACAAGTCTTATGTGGAGCAGCTGAGGGAACTGAGTTTTAGTCTGGAGAAGAGGAGACTGAGAGGAGACCTTATCACTCTCTACAACTACCTGAAAGGAGGGTGTAGTGAGGTGAGTCTCAGTCTCTCCTCCCAAGCAACAAGAGATAGGACAAGAAGAAATGGCCTCAGGTTGTTCCAGGGGAGGTTTAGATTGGATATCAGGAAAAATTTCTTCACCCTTTCTTCAGAGGCTTGTCAGCATCAGAACAGGCTGCCCAGGGAAGTGGTGGAGTCACCATCCCTGCAGGTATTTAAAAGACAAGTAGATGTGGTACTTAGTGACATGGTTTAGTGGTGGACTTGGCAGTGCTAGGTTAACAGTTGTACCTGATGATTTGAAAGGTCCTTTCCAACCTAAATGATTTTATGATTAAGAAGAATACAGAACATCTCCTTTGCTTTGTATCTGTACTGCTTAACAAACTTCATAATAAGTTTTCTCCAAAGCTGCTAGTGTCTGTGCTACTGGCATTGACACTGAATAGTTTATTCATTTGTTTCAGGATGTAAAATATGGACCTCTGTGTTTGAGAAACTTGTCTTTTTGCCAAACCTTGGTATATCAAAATTATGACTGAATTCTATTTCTTGAAGTCTTGCATGTTGTGTATTTTATTTTCATATGGTTATTTTTGGGGGGGGGGGGGGAATTCCCCATTGGAATTTTTTGGGGGGGGAACTTCCCAATTGAAACAGAGCTAGCTGTAGACAGTTTTCTGGTTTTTGTGTTGATGTGACTGCAAAACTTTGACGTCACATTCTACATGATCATGTCTGAGTATGTTGTGTTCCTTTTCATGTAACTGTAGCAATGCAGAGCTTAATGGATCCTGATGTCTGCAGTAAGGCAGCAGTTCTAATGAAAACTGAAATGCTTGCTCTTTATTTAGGTGAAACCATTAAAAATAAAGTATATTCAATGTTTTCTCCATCCAGAATGAAGACAAATGTAAAGATGGCATGTCCAAGGAATTTTAAAAGGTGTAGACCTCCTGACTGAGCTGTGCTGTATATTTTATTCTCTTTAATTAGTAAAGTAAGTATGAATCAAACCTATGCTGCTGGGGGTTAAGTATGCCATTTTTATATATATGACAATATTGGACAATAACAAGTTGTGTTAGCTTCACTTTCATTCTGTCAGTATGCTTAATTCTCTTGATGAGAGAAGATGGGGAATTATAACAATATATAACACAAAACTGCTCTTTTGAGAATTTTTGTGTATTCTTTAATTGGGCAGAATGATTTAATCTAGTAGAAAAATTAAATTACAAGAGCCATCATGTTAATATATCGCTCGTATTTTTGGAGTTCTTCATAAATGAGAAATCACTTTTGCTATGTAAGTTAAGCTAATAATATATCAGACACCTCTTTAACTTATACCTGCTTGTTGCTTCAACTTGAACAGTACCCAAAGTTTTGGTCAAAATATACTTTCTCCTAATTTCTGATGCTAGCTTCACTCTTCATTAAAATTTTTGGATTCCAATAAACTTTCCCTAAAATAAATAAGATGATGGCTGAGGTTAGGTGCCAGGAGTTCTTGGATCCTTTTGCTATGCTCTGAATACTAGGCTGAATGTTACACATATTGAAGACTGGGAAAACAGTAATAAGCTTCAAGTGTTTAATGGTGAGATGAATTGTTTTTAACAATTCTCTAAGGATGTCTTTTCTTTTTTTCCTCTACCAGCTGCTGTTCTCTCACAGGTGAAAGTCATGATCACGCTAACAGAACTCAAATACTTAGCAGATGCCCAGTCATCCTACCACATACTAAAGCCATGGTGGGATGTCTTCTGGTATTACCTCACCATGATAATGCTGCTAGTTGCTGTGCTTGCTGGGGCTCTTCAGCTTACTCAAACCAGAGTACTGTGTTGTCTTCCTTGCAAACTAGAATTTGACAATCATTGTGCCGTGCCTTGGGATTTAGTTAAAGCCAACCTTAACATGTCAGCTAGCTCTGCAGCACAGATAATCATCCCGCTTAAAATCCAGAATGATCTTCATCGGCAGCAGTATTCCTATATTGATGCAGTATGTTATGAGAGACAGCTTCACTGGTTTGCCAAATTTTTTCCATACCTAGTGCTTCTGCATACCTTTATTTTTGCAGCTTGCAGTAATTTCTGGCTTTATTATCCTAGTACGAGTTCCAGGCTTGAGCACTTTGTAGCCATTCTTCAGAAGTGCTTTGATTCTCCATGGACAACACGTGCCCTCTCAGAAACAGTTGCTGAGCAGTCTGTGAGGAAGTTGCCAATAGCCAAATCAAAAGCAGCGATTTCATCACCTGGGAGTTCAGTAGATATAGGGGCCAGCAGACAGTCCCTGCCGTATTCACAACCTGGCTTGGAAACAACGGGAAGAGAAAATTCCTCAAGTGTTCTTGACAAAAAAGAAGGGGAACAAGCTAAAGCTATATTTGAAAAAGTGAAGAAATTCAGAGTACATGTTGAAGAGAAGGATGTCATATATTCAGTGTATATGAAACAGATTATAGCGAAAGTCATTGTATTTGTAATAATAATAATTTATGTCCCCTACTATTTAACATTTATTACCCTTGAAATTGATTGTGTAGTTAATGTTCAAGCCTTTACAGGCTACAAAAGGTACCAGTGTGTTTATTCACTAGCAGAAATTTTTAAAGTTTTGGCTTCATTTTATGTTGTTTTAGTGATCTTCTATGGCTTAACTTGTACTTATAGTTTGTGGTGGATGTTAAGAAGTTCACTTAAGCAATATTCTTTTGAGAAGCTGAGAGAGAAAAGTAATTACAGTGATATACCTGATGTAAAGAATGACTTTGCATTTATTCTCCACTTGGCAGATCAGTATGATCCTCTCTATTCCCAACGATTCTCAATATTTCTGTCTGATCTGAGTGAAAACAAACTAAAGCAGATAAACCTTAACAATGAATGGTCAGTGGAAAAACTAAAAAATAAACTAATAAGAAATTCCCAAGACAAGATTGAACTTCACCTTTTTATGTTAAGTGGTCTTCCAGACAGTGTCTTTGAACTGACAGAAATAGAAGTCCTAAGCCTGGAACTTATCCCCGAAGCCAAACTTCCGTCAGCTGTAAACCAGCTAGTCAATCTCAAAGAACTCAATGTTTATCATTCCTCACTAACTATGGATTATCCAGCAGTCAGCTTTTTAGAAGAAAATCTGAAAACATTGCGCCTGAAATCTAGTGAGATGGGAAGAATTCCGTTTTGGGTCTTTCATCTAAAAAACCTACAAGAATTGTGCTTAACAGGATATTTCATGCTAGATCATCACAACTCCATATACAACGAAAGCTTTCAGGGGCTAAAAAATCTGAGATCAATTCACTTAAAAAACAACCTTTCCCGTATACCTCAAGTGGTTACAGATCTTCTGCCTTCTTTACAACACTTGTCTATCAACAATGAGGGAAATAAACTGCTAGTGCTGAATAACCTGAAGAAGCTGGTAAACCTGAGAACCTTGGAATTAATCTGCTGTGACTTAGAGCGCATTCCCCATTCCATTTTTACTCTAAACAATTTGCATGAAATTGACTTAAAAGAAAATAATCTCAGAACAGTGGAAGAAATAATTAGTTTTCAACATCTTAAGAACCTTTCTTGCTTAAAATTGTGGCACAACAGTATTGCATATGTCCCAGTGCAGATTGGTGCATTATCAAACCTGGAACAATTGTATCTAAATTATAATAATATTAAAAATGTTCCATTGCAGCTATTTCTTTGTAAAAAATTATACTATTTGGATCTTAGCTATAATAAGCTAACCTCCATCCCTGAAGAAATCGGTTATCTGACCAATCTGCAGTACTTGGCTTTGACAAAAAACCATGTAAGTAGAACTTTGAATTACTACTTTAAAAAAAAAAAAAATTACTTAACCTATCATTTCTTCTGGAACAGTCTCTAGTTCAAAATGCTTTTGTGGTGTTCGTGATTAAAGTAAACCCAGTAAAGCTGAAAAAAGGGGTGGTGCTTGTTTAATTACTAAAACTTAGATGTCATCAAAGCTTGTGTAATACTGAGTAAGTGCTATCCTGGTCTGTAGCAGCTTAAGGGCTCTGATCCAGAGATAGTATAG